>NW_022097721.1:0-56850 GCF_006542625.1 Nomascus leucogenys
GTTCTCTGATGTATTCCGATGCAATGCTGTTAGGTATGTACATATTAAGGACTGCCATGTCTTCTTAAAGGATTCATCCCTTTGTCATGTAATGCTCCTCCTTATCTCTGATACTATCCTTGCTCTGAAGTCGGTTCTGTCTGAAATTTGTTTTGATGATTGTTAGCATAATATATATTTCCCCACTCATCTCCTTTTAACTTATATGTATTTATATTTAGGGTAAGTTTATTGCAGACAAAATATAGTCTTGCTTATTGATCCACTCTGACAATCTTATCTTTTAATTGATGTATTTATGCCGTGATGTTTGAAATAAGTATTGATATAGTTGGGTTAATATTTATCTTATTTATGACTGTCTTCTATTTGTTGCCTGTGATCCTGGTTCCTTTTTTTGTCTTCTACTCTTTCCGCATTTTATGAATTTAATTGATCACTTTATATTATTCCATTTCATCTTCTTTTTATCTTAGCATATCAGTTATATATTTTTCCTTGGTTTCTTATAAATTATTTTTAGTGGTTGCCCTAAAGTTTGCAATATACATTTACAACTAATCCAAGTCCACTTTCAAGTAACGCTATGCTGCTTCATAGGTAGTGCAGGTACCTTACAATAACTCCCTAAAAATAATCCCTACTATTTCTAACTTCTTAAAAAAAATAAAAATTACCCCCTCCCATTCTTTGTATCATTGCTGTTATTCATTTCACATATACATAAGCATACACATATATATGCATTTTTAATAAAAACATTGTTTCTGTTATTAATTTGAACAAATTATTGTCAATTTGATAAATTAAGATAAAGGTATTTATTTTACTTTCACTTACTCATTTTCTGATGCCCTTTCTTTATGTTGATACAAGTTTCTGATCTATTTCCGTTTTCTTTTCTCTGAAGTTCTTCTTTTGGGTTCCTTGCAGGGAGGGTCTACTGACAACACATCCCCTCAATTTTTTTTTTCTTTTGTCTAAGAAAATTCTTATTTCTCTTTCACATTTTAAGGATAATTTCCCAGGTTACAGAATTTAAGTTGGTGATATTTTCCTCTTAATATTAAATATTTCATTTAATTCTCTTCTTGCTTTCATAGTTCTGATGTCAGATATAATTTTATCTTAGTGAGTGCTTTTTTTTTCCCTCTAGTTTCTCTCAGGATTTTTGTTTCTTTATTTGATTTTCTTCAATTTAAATATGATTTGTCTAGGTGTAGTTTTTCTTAGCATTTATCTTGCTTGCTGTTCTCTGAGGTTCCTGAATCTTTGGTTTGGTGTCAGGCATAACTTGAAGAAATTCTTAGTCATGGGTGATTCAAATATTTCTTCTCTTCTTTTTTAATTCTTCTTCTGATAGTCTCATTACATATGTATTACACTATTTGCAGTTTTCTCACAATTCTTGGGTATTCTGTGTTGTTGATGTTTTTTTTAAATCTTTTTTTTCTCTTTTTCTTTTTGGCAATAACAATTGAAATATCCTTAAGCTCAGGTAGTCTTTTCTCAGCCATGACCGATCTACTAACGCGCCCAAGAAAGGTATTCTTCATTACTTTTACAGTATTTTTGATCTGTAGAATTTCTTTTTGTTTCTGTCTTAGAATTTCTGTCTCTCTGCCTACATTGCCCATCTGTTCTTACATGCTGTCTCCTTTATACATTAAAGTTCTTAGCATATAAACTGTAGTTTTAAAAATTCCCAGTCTGATAATTCTAACATCCCTGCATTGTCTGAGTATGGTTCTGACACTTACTGTGTCTCTTCAAACTGTGTGTGTGTGTTTCTTTTTTTAGTATGCCTTGTTTTTTTAATATATATCTGAACATGATGTACTGGGTAAATAGAAATGTTGTAAATAGACCTTTAGTAATGTGGTGGTAAGGTGTGGTCCTTAATCATAGGTCTGGTCCTATGATTGAGGCTCAGTCTTTTAGTGAGCCTGTGCCTCTGACTGCAACCTTCACAAGTGCTTCTCTGTTCCCCCTCCCACCCTCTTTTACCTTTAATAGGATAGCTAGAATGGGCTGACGTTGAGTATTTTCCGTCTCCCAGTTGGAAGGCTAGAGCCCGCTGGAGTTGGGTATTTCCCTTTACCAGGTCATGTAGACTCGAATTAACCCCCAGTAGGTTAGGTTCCAGTTAAATACTTTCCCCAGGGACAGACATTGTGAAGAAGAAAAGAATAGTGTTTATTTCAAAATGGTTACTTTCTCCCTTCCCCTACTGGAAGCATGAAGGGATATTTTTCCCTCTAATATTCACTGTGGGAATCTAGTTCCTCAAGGCAAAACTCAAATAAGTATGGGCACCCGCCTATGACTAGATCCCCCTGAAGTTTTTGACTCTCAGAATTTTCCACACTGAGTCTCCAGCAAGTCATCAAATACAGTTCAGGTTTTCCTATAGCCCAGCAATAATTCCCACAGAGGTTTCTGGTCCAGTAAGTTGCAATTCTCCTTACAGACATATCTTGCCTTAGAGACATTGAAGGTTCGGTTCCAGATCACAGCCACAAAGTGAATATTGCAATAAAGCAAGCCACACATTTTTTTTTGTTTCCCAGTACATATAAAAGTTATGTTTCCACTATGCTATAGTCTCTTAAGTATGCAATAGCACTATGTCTAAAAAAACAACATGAATACCTTAACTTAAAATACTTCATTTTTAAAAATGCTAACAATCTTCTGGGCCTTCAGTGTGTCATAATCCTTTTGCTGGTGGAGAGTCTTGCCTTGGATATTATGGTTGGTGCCTGATCAGGGTGGTGGTTGCTAACTGAGGCAATTTCTTAAAGTAAAACAACAATGCAGTTTGCCTTATCAATTGCCTCTTTGTTTCACAAAAGATTTCTCTATAGCATGCCATGCTGTTTAATAGAATTTTACCCATGGTAGAACTTCTTTCAAAATTGGAGTAAATCCTCTTATCCCTGCTGCTGGTATATCGACTAGGTTTATGTAATATTCGAAATCCTTTGTTGTCATTTCAGCGAGGTCCATAGCATCTTCAAAAGGAGAATCCATCTCAAGAAACCACCTTCTTTGCTCCTCCATAAGAAGCAACTCCTCCTTATTTTCATTTTCATTTTATTGTCAGATTGTAGCAGTTCGGTCACATCTTCAGGCTCTACTTCTAATACTATTTCTCTTGTTATTTTTACCACAACTGCAGTTACTTCTTCCGCTGAAGTATTGAACTCCTCACAGTCATTCATGAAAGTTGGAATTAAATTCTTTCAGACTTCTGTTCATGTTGATTATTTTGATCACCTCCCATGAATCACAAATGTTCTGAATTTCATCTAGATTGGTGAATCCTTTCCAGAATATTTTCAATTTACTTTACCCAGACCCATCGGAAAAATTGCTATCTATGACAGCTATAGCCTTACAACATGTATTTCTTAAATAATACGACTTGAAAGTTGAAACTCTTTGACCCATAGGCTGCAGAATGGATATTGTGTTCACAGGCATAAAAGCAATATTAATTTCCTTTTGAATCTTGATCAGAGCTCTTGGGTAACCAGGTCCATTGTCAATAAGCAGTCATAATTTCAAAGTAATATTGTTTTCTGAGCACTAGTTCACAGCAGTGGGCTTAAAATATTCAGGAAACCATGCTGTAAACAGATGTGCTGTCATCCAAGCTCTGTTGTTCCATTAATAGGACACAGGCAGGATAGATTTAACAGAATTCTTAAGAGCTCTAGGATTTTTGGAAAAGTAAATGAGCATTGGCTTCAACTTAAAGTCAGCAGCTGCATTAGCCCCTAACAAGAGAGTCAGTCTGTCCTTTGAAGCTTTAAAGCTAGGCCTTGTCTTGTCCTCTCTAGCTATCAAAGTCCCAGGGGGCATCTTCTTCCAATATAAGGCTGCTTTATCATCATTAAAAATATGTTGTTTAAATGAGAACACAAGGACACAGGGAGGGGAATGTCACACACCTGGCCCTGTCGGGGGTGGGGGCAAGAGGAGGGAGAGCATTAGAATAAATACCTAATGCACATGGGGGTTAAAGCCTAGATGACAGGTTGTTGGGTGCAGCAAACCACCATGGCACATGAATACCTATGTAACAAAACAGCACCTTCTACACATATATCCCAGAACTTAAAGTAAATTAAAAAATAAACATCTGTTGTTTAGTATAGCCACCTTTGTCAATGCTTTCAGCTAGATCTTCTGAATAACTTGTTGTAACTTCTACATCAGCACTTGCTGCTTCCTCTTGTACTTTTACATTATGGAGAAGACTTTTCTCCTTAAGCCTCATGAACACACCTCTGCTGGCTTCTATTTTTTCATCTGAAGCTTTCTGACCTCTCTCAGACTTCAGAGAACTGAAAAGACTTAGGGCATTTCCTTAGATTTTGCTTTGGCTTAAAGAAAGATAGTGGCTCGTTTGATCTATTCAAACCACTGAAACTTTCTCCATATCAGCAAAAAAGACTTCTTTGTTTTCTCACCATCCATGTGTTCACTATAATAGTACATTTAATTTCTTTCAGGAACTTTTCTTTTACATTTACAACTTGGTCAACTCCGTGATGAAAGAGGCCTAGCTTTCAGCTTATCTTTGCTTTGAACCTGTGTTCCTCATTAAGCCTAATATTTTCTAAATTTTTATTTAAAGTGAGAGAGGTGGGATGCTTCCTTTCACTTAAGCATGTAGAGACCATTGCAGAGTTATTAATTGGCTTAATTTCAATATTGTTGCATCTCAGGGAGTACTGGGAGGGGGGAATTTGGGATGAAGCAATCAGAACACATGTGATGTTTATTGATTAAGATCGATTCAGTTTGCCATCTTTTATGGGCATGATTTGTGTCCCCTCCAAACAGTAACAACAAAAATCACTGATTACAGATCACCATAAGAGATATAACAACAATGAAAAAGTTTGAAATATATTGAGAATTACCAAAGTGTGACACAGAGACATAAAAAGTAAGCACATGCTGTTGGAAAAATTGTGCAAATAGACTTGTTTGATACAGGGTTGCCATCAACATTCAATTTGTAAAAAAAAAAAAAAAAAAAAAAACACAACATCTGGGAAATGCAAAAAGATGAAGTGTAATAAAGTGAGGTATGGCTGTATCTGCTCCTGTCTTCAAAATTTTGAGAGTAGAGGTTTACCTTGCAATCTCACTTCTATTATGGGTCTAAAAAGAGTTGCTGGTCTTCTGCGTGTTCAGTTTTTTACTTGTTGTTACAATGGAGTGGTGATTTCCAAGTTCTTACATTTGAGGCAGGAAATTGGAAGTCCAAATATAGCATTTTCAAATGACAGAAGAGCATATTTTCTTCAAAAATATAGCCAATGTCAATTTAAAACTCAAATGTTTAAATTCTCAGATGATGAAATTTTGCATATTTTCTCTTATTCTGTTTTGCTGATTTATTCTTTTACAATATTTATACTGATAACCAAGCCCTCCTCCAAGTATAGCCAGGAGAATTTAGTCTTCTGACCAAATTCTTGTTCATTGATTGAAATTTATAAAGCTCATACCTTATGCCAAAAACCAGGCTCAGTCTTAGAAACAGAAAGAAGTATAGATCATGCCCTTAGATTACAGGATAATAAAGTTGCCAGATTATGTGGCAGATTCAGGAGGAAACTCTTACAATGTCTTTCGTGATATGAATCTGTATCTGCAGAAGTATTCATGGACTTCCATGCTATGCAAGACATTCTGACAGGTACTATGGAAGTTCACAGAAAACAAAGGGCAAGTTCTCTGCCCTCAAAAGTCCATTATTTAGTTGGGGAGAAAAGCCTGAAACTGAAACATCAAGTCATGACATAAGAAAAATGCAGGATGTTAAGGAGTAGTTGCCTTATAAGGTATAAAAGTGGTATGATAATACTTGCCAGGAGTTCATGTGAGGGGTCATCCCTTCGGCCAAAAAGGATAAGGTGGACCACAAAAAGGACAAAGCCCTTGACCTACTGTTTGGAAAAAAATATAATTTGGATATAATGTTATGCTCATGATTCACATTATGCTATCTCACATCCAGATTTCAGTGGGCTCTGATATAGCTTGGCTGTGTCCCCACCCAAATCTCACCTTGAATTGTAATAATCCCCATGTGTCAAGGACAGGGCCAGGTGGAAATAATTGAACCATGGGTGCAGTTTCCCCCATACTGTTCTCATGGTGGTGAATAAGTCTCACAAGATCTGATGTTTTCATAAATGGGAGTTCCCCTGCACAAACACTCTTGCCTGCCACCGTGTAAGACATGCCATTTTCTTTCTTTGCCTTTTGCCATGATTGTGAGGCCTCCCCAGACATGTGGAACTGAGTCCATTAAACCTCTTTTTCTTCATAAATTACTCAGTCTCGGGTATGTCTTTATTAGCAGTGTGAAGATGAACCAATAAAGGCTCTGTGTGTCTTTCTCTTTTGAAAGTATAGAAAATAATTAGAGCTAACTTTAATTAGTAACTTACTATGTTAGGTATTGTCCTAAACAATACAATGATTATGAGGTTGATCTGATATAGGCACCGTTGTCATGATCGTTTTTGGATGAGAAATTGAGATACTGAGAGATTATGCAACTCTCCTTGATTCTCACAGGTCAGAAGGGATGAGCATAGTCAAACCTAGGCAGCCTAATGACAAGTGTACCCACTTTATACGTACTCTCCACTTAAGGCAACAAACTGATAAGGGAGGTCAGTATGTTCCAGTTAGCATTTAAAATCAGCATCTCCCTCTAATAAATGTCTAAATTATATTAAATCTGGGAGCTCTGTGAATTGTAGTGGATTAACTGAGCAAACTAATTAAGCATGGTTCACCATTTGCTGGATTGATTTTATATCACAGAAATCAACCTTTCAAATAATTATGAAACACCAAATTGAATATAAACTAAACCAGGTAATAAAAACACACTCAGATGCTTCACAGTAAAATTCAAGTATTATTGCTTTTTGAAATTAAAATAAATTGGGCAAAGTGTTTTTGTATTTAGTCTATAGGAAAATTTCTTGTTTATTATTCATTTGTTTATCTTAGCTCTGTAGCTTTTATTTATTTATATGTGTCATTTTTTAAAATATATTTTTTACCAGTAAAGGAAGAATCATTAATGCTTGGAAATTGTTGGAAAGCAAGCTCTTGATTGTACTCTGTATTACTTGATTTTATGACTTCAGATCTCTCCTGAAGCATTTGGGAGTTCTAATATAAATTCAAATTCAACTGTGATGTATTTTAGTTCTATAATGAAAATAAAGATGAGATGTCTTTCCATTTCTGGAGTTAATTATCTTTGTTGAGTTCAGGATTATGAAAATATATGGTAGAATGTGGAGGGACAAGACTGTGCACAAGTGAGGGTAGAGCTATTGGATGGCTCCAACAAAACATCTTTCAGTGAGCAGCAATAATTCTCCTTGAAATCTTCACTGGCCCTCCACTCCGAAGTAATCTCTCCTTTTTTTGAATGTGGAAAGAGGTGTGGGACGAATCTCTATTGGTATTCTATCATTACTTATGGTATTTGCTTACCTCTCATTCATAATGAATGTAAGCATGAGTGCAGGAACCTTGTGTGTCTATTGTCTAGAACACCTAACAGAGCATCAGGCTACAAAAACATTTTGCAGTATAATTTATCAGTGCCCACCTTGCATAGAAAAGTTTTGATTTATCAACATAGAAGCAGAGCTAAGTAATAAAACTATCACTTATGTTCATGAGGCTCACCTAGTGTGATGAACTGTGGTGATAGTCGTTATTCCCCTAATTTTCACACCCTCTAAGGTAGATACAGTCTCCATTTTGCAGATTAACAAACATAAGATTATTAATTTTATTAATTAAATTTGTTGGTTAAAACTCAGGCTTTAAAAAATAGTATCACTATTTGATGAAAGACAGTTTCCAAGTCATCAATTTTACTATTTTGGATTGCATGTCTGGCCTTTGAATTAGTTCAGTAATAATTAGTGTTGAACCCCAAAGCCAGGCTATTAGGCTACCTCTAGCAAAAACTACCTCTTTTTAAAATATATGCCGAACACATTTATTTACTTTAAGAGGGTCACAAAGTCTAGTTTCATTGAGATATCTCATGTTTCTCAGTATTTTTTATTTATTCCTAAATTTATGGAGGTAATTTAGAAAACTTAAAAAATACATAATTTAGTGGCTTTAATAGATTCACGTAGTTGTACGGACATTGCCACATTGTAATTTTGGAACATTTATTTTTTTACCACAAAGAAACTTCATGCCCATTAATAGTCACTCTTCATTTACTCCACCCACGTCCCCTAGCCCTAGGCACCACTAATCTACTTTCTATCTCTATTATGTATTTGTAGTCTTTTTGACTGGCTATTTTCACTTAATATAATCAAAAACGTGTGAAGTTTGTTTAAAAACATTTATTCCTGTACACATGCACACACATTCATTCTAATGATATTACCCCAAGAAAACCATTGTTGTTTATTGTTTGGCCATTTCATATTGTGGTCCGTTTCCATGTGTTCAAAAATAAGGCTGTATTTAATATAACACTTTTTTAAAATTACACTGAACTTGAGATTATTCAAGCTGATATAAGGCAATAATAGCATAAGTTATGATCAAGTCACTTACATTTACCTTTGGGATATACTATGTGTAGTTTTGACAGCATATTTGCTTAAATAATTATGTTTAGCTAGAGTAAAGTCAAATTATTTTGAATTCCCCTGGCACATGTCAACTAGGACTAGACAGAGATGGATGTAAAGTGTCATGTCAAGCAGAAGTCACCGTAAGATTAAAGTCTCATTATAAATAATCCACAATGTGAACAATCCAACTATAAATAAAGAATTTTGACTGCATGTTGTATAACTGCTTTATTAGATGCTGAAAAATGTAGACATTAATACTTGGATGGAAATTGTTATCATGATTAATAACAATGAGTTGTGGTAATTTCATAATTAAGAGAATGTTTTGAGGATCCATGTTATATAATGAGGGTCTTTGTGGAACTTTGATAAAATTCATTCTTCTAGATGGAATTACAGCTGATAATCATAATATAGCTAACATGTATTGAGTAATTACATTCCCAGGCACTGCTGTAATGGATTTACATGCACGCAGTAATTTAATCTTCCCCATAACACTATGAGACTCAGATTAAAGAAAGTAAATTTCCTATAGACCACCAGCAAGCATTGGTAGATGTGCGAAATTTCTTAATTCCATACTTTTGTTTTCAATGTGTTTTTGACATAGGATAATTAGATTATTAAAAATCATTTTCTCTAGTGAAGAAGTGCTACTATTCCTGGTACCGATAGAAACCCTTGTTTTCGTTTGAAAGAAATATGGAGCGCCTGAGGACTAGATAACCAAGGTTGCCTGAGGAAAGGATCACAATAACAGTAGGCAATTCTGCCCCAAGAATGAGTGCTTCTTAAAACATAAAATAGTTTTAAAAATTTCTTAAGATAGAAAATGTATTCTCAGTCAGGTTTTTTAATTTTGACTTTGGTTAATCCTAAGATTTCCGGGCTAACAATGGAAAAATGTTTCTTAAAATTCTAGCCAAATGTTTTCATTTATTCAACAGAGTTAGTTAGTTTGAAATTCTTCTTGAATGTCTCAGTATTGCTCAATCAAATGGAATCTAGGTTAGACTAAGAAATATTGTTGACATTGAGTAAGAATGCCATAGAGTGCAGAGATGTGGTGGGAGCTCAGATTCCACTAATCCACAATATTATGGGTCATTTAACGCAAATTATAGTCATTTCAGCAGAAAGTTTTTATACTTAATAGAAGTAAGTGGTCCCATTCAAAATCTTTCTTTATTCAATCTCTTCAGTCACCAAAGCAAAATACGATATATGCATCTTTTAATAAATATTTGATTTATTGTTTATCTGTTAATTTATATAGAATGTGTTAATGCTAAATGCAAAATCTGCAATTACTTTTGCATCAACCTAATAATAGATTGCTTAATAAATAATAGTGCACATATTTATGATATCTATAAAGACAAAATAGCTAAAACTAAATTGATATTTGACCTATGTAGCTAAATTAAGCCTGTGTCTTTCATGTTTCATATATAAATTCTGAGAGCACATCTCTAGAATATGATAATATCATAAACATCAAAAATTTGAAAATCACTTCTGTGTTAGTCTTTAGAAATAGTGCGAAACTGTGTTTTAGAAATAGTTTTGTTAAATTCTATTAGTGCACTGATATAAAGCTAACTGATAGAATTATTTCCAAATATTTATGTTTAGTCAGGATCTGAGCTACAATTCAGTAATGGGCAAGGAATCATTGATAATATGAAAATATTTATCAGTGTGTATTTCATAATATTACAGTGCTTTTGACATTGATAAAGTACCCATTGCTTTACTACATATTGCTTATCACTGGTAAGTAGTGTGTTAATTAGCATTGCATATATATATATATATATATATACATATTGCATATATATGTATATATACATCGTGTGTGTGTCTGTCTGTGTGTGTATTGTTAAAGCTTTTTTAAAAAAAATTTTTTTCTACAGAAGAAGACTCAGACTTGGCTCATATTCCTGAGCTCAAATGATATTCTCGCTTTGGCCTTTCAAAATGTTGGGATTACAGGCATGAGCCACTGCGCCCAGACCATCTTAAAGCTTTAAACTAAATAAGTAGCAATGATAGGATAAGCTTTAGAAATAAATCTCTGTAGGGAGCATTCTCATAATGTGTTCTGTCTTGATTAACCACTAAAGAATTTTCTTAATGCATATTTTAAGCAGGAAAAGCAGGGACATAGGCACTTTATACAAAAATAAATTACATATATTTAGTACAGATTTTTATATTGCAATCAAATCCTAGATAGTTACACAGAAGTGATAAGGGTGCAGTTGTCAGTTAAAATTGCTATGTTTTTTTCCTTTTATTTTTAGTTGACATGTAATAATTGTACATACACAGTTATGTTTTAATATATGTGTATATGTGTAATGATCAAATCAGAGTAATTACATAGCCATCAACTCAAACATTTATCATTTCGCTGTGTGTGAACATTTAAAATCCTCTTTTCTAGCTTTTCAAAAATATACACTAAATTATCGTTAACCGTATTCATGCTACAGTGCTACAGAACACTTGAATTTATTCCTTCCATTTACCTGTAAGTTTGTATCCATTACTTTACCTCTCCCTACCCCCACTCCTCCCATCCTTCCCAGTCTATAATAACCACATTTCTACTCCCTGCTTCCATGAGCTCAATTTTCTTTAGCTCCCACATATGAGTGAGAATATGTGGTATTATCTTTCTGTGCCTGACTTGTTTCACTTAATATAGTGTCCTCCAGCCTCATCCACATTGCTACAAATAACGGGGTTTCGTTTATTCAGGCAGAATAGTATTCTATTGTGTATATGTACCACATTCTCTTTATTCATTCATCTGCTGATTAACACTTAGGTTGACTCCATATCTTGGCTATTGAGAATAATGCTTCAATTAAAAGGGGTGCACTGTTTCTCTTTTATATGCTGATTTCCATTCCTTTGGATAAATACCCAATAGTAGCGGAATTACTGGATTGTAGGGTAATCCTACTTTTAGTTTTTTTTTCTCAGAAACTTCCATACTGTTCTCCATAACAGCTGTACTAATTTACATTCTTATACAACAGTGTATAAGATTTCTCTTTTCGCTTCACCTTTGCTAGCATTTATTTTTGTCTTTTTGATAACAGCTATCCTAACTGGGGTGAGATGATATCTCATTATGGTTTTGATTTGCATTTTCCTGATGATTAGTGATGACGAGCATTTTTCCCTATACTTGTTGGCCATTTCTTCAAACAGAATAAGAGGACAAAATTTTAAGAAGATATTTAGAGAAAATGTAGAAATATAGAGTAAAATATTTGTGGGGGACATGAATAAACATAAAATATAAAAACATGGCTTATGTATAACAGATAATATAACACAGTTTGGTGCTCTTTTCAATAAAATATAGGTCTGTATCCAATATAATTTAAGTGTACTATGATTCTAGTAAAAATATTTAAAGATCTTATTAATCTCAGTTTTCTAGCTCTCTCAGGAAAATAATTTTTTTTATTTTTAATTTTAAGTTCAGGGGTGCAAGTTCAGGTTTGTTACATAGGTAAACGTGTGTCATGGGGGTTTGTTGTACAGATTATCTCATCACCCAGGTATTAAGCCTAGTACCCACTGGTTACTTTTCCTAATCTTCTCCCTCCTCCCACCTTCAACCCTCTGAAAGGCCCTAGTGCGTGTTGTTTCCCTCTATGTGTCTATGTGTTCTCATCATTTAGCCCCCACTTATAAGTGATAACATGCAGTATTTGGTTTTGCTCTTCCTGTGTTAGTTGGCTAAGATAATGACCTCCAGCTCTATCTATGTCCCTGCAAAGGAGATGATCTCATTCTTTTTTATGGCTGCATAGTATTCCATGGTGTAACTGTAACACAATTTTTTTAATCCAGTCTATCATTGATGGGCATTTGGGTTGATTCCATGTCTTTGTTATTGTGAATACTGTTGCAATGAACATATGCATGGATGTATCTTTATAATAGAATGACATATTCCTTTGCCCATGTGCCAAGTAGTGGGATTGCTGGGTCAAATGGTAGTTCTGTCTTTAAGGGTGTCAATTAGTTCAGCCATTGTAGAAGACAGTGTGGTGATTCCTCAAAGACCTAAAGAAAAATAATATTCAATTTCTTGGAAAGAGGGAGACACTCTGCTCTTCCCATCTATATTTTCCCACCATGATGTTTAAATAGAAGAGAGATAATGAAATTATATAAGGAAGCAGTTGAGTTTGGATCCCATACTCTCATAAGAACAGAGAAATAGTTACAATAATTGGCATTTATGGAATGGTAACTATAAACATAGTATGCTCTTTGCTTTACATGCCTTAACTCATAAGTCAGTATCACTAAAGAGAATTCAGTTTCATAGCTGCTGCATAAATGAGAAAATACTCTTCTACCTCTATTATTTATTAATTCATAAAGGGGAAGCAATTAGTTTATATGCCAGTGAATTAGGTTTTGACTGGAACAAGTGTAGGGAGATTAAGAGCACCAGAACCTGAAAACTAAAATAGAAGTAGCCATACCAATGTGAGATGTGAAAGTGGAGATAATTTATTTTTAAGGTAAGCTGTGATAATTAGTTACTTCTTTACATTTAGTGAATATTAAAAAATACTTTTTAGTAATTATTTAGAATACTAAATATTATTTTTAAATGACTGGGAATTGTAATATATCTTCTAGACACTTTGCTTTTAACATGTGTTGATTAATGGGATCTTATTAAACTAAAGAGCTTCTGCACAGCAAAAGAAACTATCATCAGAGTGAACAGGCAACCTACATAATGGGAGAAAATTTTTGCAATCTATCCATCTGACAAAAGGCAAAATCCAGAATCTACAAAACTTAGACAAATTTACCAGAAAGATACAAACAACCCCATCAAAAAATAGGCAAAGGCTATGGACAGACACTTTTCAAAAGAAGACATTTATACAACCAACAGACGTAGGAAAAAATGCTTATTATCACTGGTCATTAGAGAAATGCAAATCAAAACCACAATAAGATATCATCTCACTCCAGTTAGAATGGCAGTCATTAAAAAGTCAGGAAAAAACAGATGCTGGAGAGGTTGTGGAAAAATAGGAACGCTTTTACACTGTTGATGGGAGTGTAAATTAGCTCAACCATTGTGGAAGACAGTCTGACAATTCCTCAAGGATCTAGAACTAGAAATACCATTTGACCAGAAATCCCACAACTAGGCATATACCCAAAGGATTATAAATCATTCTATGATGAAGACACATGTACATGTGTCTTTATTGTGGCACTGTTCACAATACAAAGACTTGGAACCAACCCAAATGTCCATCAATGATAGACTGGATTAAGAAAATGTGGCACATATACACCATGGAATACTTTGCAGCCATAAAAAAGATGAGTTAATGTCCATTGCAGGGACATGGAGGAAGCTGGAAACCATCATTCTCAGCAAACTATCACAAGATCAGAAAACCAAATACCGCATGTTCTCACTCATAAGTGGGAGTTGAACAATGAGAACACATGGACACAGGATGGGAAACATCACACACCAGAACCTGTCAGGGGATAGGGGGGTAGGGGAGGAATAACATTAGGAGGAATACCTAACGCAGGTGGTGGGTTGATGGGTTCAGCAAACCACCAGGGCACGTGTATATCTATGTAACAAAACTGCACGTTCTGCACATGTAACCCAGAACTGGAAGTATAATTAAACAAAACAAACAACAAAAAAAGTGTTGATTAACAGGCCGGGCACGGTGGCTCACGCCTGTAATCCCAGCACTTTGGGAGGCCAAGGCGGGCAGATTGCGAGGTCAGGAGATCTAGACCATCCTGGCTAACACGGTGAAACCC
Organism: Nomascus leucogenys; assembly: GCF_006542625.1. Lineage (NCBI taxonomy): Eukaryota > Metazoa > Chordata > Mammalia > Primates > Hylobatidae > Nomascus > Nomascus leucogenys. Next base: position 14,520 of record NW_022097721.1, read on the forward strand.
CGTCTCTACTAAAAATACAAAAAATTAGCCGGGCGTGGTGGCAGGTGCCTGTAGTCCCAGCTACTAGGGAGGCTGAGGCAGGAGAATGGCGTGAACCCGGGGGGTGGAGCTTGCAGTGAGCCGAGATCGCACCACTGTACTCCAGCCTGGGTGACAGAGCGAGACTCTGTCTCAAAAAAAAAAAACAACTGTTGATTAACATCTAGCTTATTATTTATATATATGTATATATATAATATGTTGAGCAAGTGAAATAAAACATTTCTGTAACACGTGAAACTGATTTTATATTAATACATTTTTTTCTTTAAAACTGTTTTTCAAAACTCTATTATAACGGGATACTTCTGGTAGGCAATCTTCAATTCCTTAAGATACTTGGTTAGACCATGGTCATCATGGATGGAATGGGCTTGAAGAGAGAGTTGCAATTTGCTTTACTAACCTATAATGGCCACAACATTAGTATCATTACTTATATGTATCAGTACTTATCAATGAAAAATACATCTATGTCATATATTGTATCATATGATGTATACCACATCAGAATCATTACTTATATTAAATTAGTGGTTATTAAACCTTCTCTGTCACCTCACTTTTCCTTTTTATTGTGAGAAATTTCCATGAACTTATTTTGCAAATTAAGTGCTTTTTACAATCAATGATTTGACTATTATTAGTAACAACTTGCTTTTAATCAGTTTTACAACTTATCATAGCACAGCAGCATATCAAGAAGTTTGAGCACTGCAACTCTAGGTTACAAATTATTATCAACAAATGTGGATAATGTCAAGAGAATACAAATTTAATCTTTAACAATGAATCATGGAGTGTTTTGATAGCAAAGAAACTTAACATTCTCTTCTGCTCCTAAGGTGTAGGCAATCTACTTACAAGCAGAGAAGCAAATTTACATGACCATATGTGTATATACACAGACACATATACGTGCATGCTATTTGTGTCTTTGTTGTACTCATTGAACTGCATACAAGTGCTTTTTCTTAAGCCAAGCTTTCATTAATTAATATACTAGGTTAAATTAGTGAACATTACCATATATAAGCAGAGAATATCCAGTTTTCAGTTACTATGTTTTATTCTTCTACTCAATCATAGACTGTTGATTATTTAGAAGACACTATAAATATTTCACCTTGGTCATAATAAATAATGATCTGGTCAAGTAAAAATAAAAATTAACTGATAGCTAATCTTGTTATAGTAATAAACAATGGACACAGATAAAATACATATGTGCGAAAATGAATAAACAAATGATGCAGTGTGTAGAAATACCCACTACAAATTTAAATCATTTTCATAGTGAATATATTATATATATGTCATGCATGTCTGCCGTACCTATCAATTCATGAATAGTGAGATACAGAGATAGATACATTTATGCAGTTGTAGCAATTGAACCTGTGCTGTGTGTGTTCTATAACAATATTATATTAAGTGAGTATAGTCAACTCTTGATTATATATATATATATATATATACCTTTTTATGATCAATTTTAATTTTAATTCTGGGATATTTTGCCCTAAGGATATAATACATTTCTGGCACACTCTTCCCACTTCCCAACTTGCCTATTGTCAGTCAGAGACTACAAGGCAATTTAGTATCACCAAAGCAAAACAAGATTACGAAAATGAAAAATCTGCCATTTGGTATTATCTCTATACTTCTCCCTATATTAGCAGAGAAAATTGACTTGATGTCTATTGCTGACTCTTCCAGAATTGTGGCTTCAGCATAGCTGAGTGATTTCATGGATATATTAGCCAGGTGGCATGAATATTTTATAGTAAATAAACAAAAAGTCTCAGTATTAATTAGCTTTTTCATTATTCATTATCTTTATGAAATCATACACTCTTATGTTAAAGTAGGAACCCATGTTATGACACTTATTTTACTCATGAAGAAACTGAGACTCACAGATTAGCATCCGTGACTGACTAAAGTACAATTTATAATAGCAGATCTGAGAGTAGAACTCAGTTTTTTTTCATCTCTATGCAATTCATTCAACAATCAATCAGTAAACATTTATAGAAAGTAATATGTATTGGGCTCTGGGAAACTCATCTATTATTTCAAGAATCAGAAAGCTAAAAAGTAAGCAAATAAATTTGGAAGATAATTATGTATTAAAATATGTACTATGCAGGAAGCTAACAAGGTAATTTGTAAAAAGTGTGATTGACAGGAGAAGTTGTGGTGATGCAGATCTACTGAAAAATGGGAGAAATTTTCCCTAAGGAGATGACATTTGATGGGAGAACTGAAAAGCAAAAAGCAGTCAACCATAAAAATTTCTGGGAGAGGTACATTCTACATCGAAGGAACAGGAAATACAAGGGTTCAAGGTTAAGAAAGAACGTGGGGACTTCAAGAAACAGAAAAGAAATTAATATAACTGGCATATTGTGATGGGGGCATAGTAGAAGATGAAAATGGAGAAGTAGGCACGAGCCAGATCTTTGAAGCACTTCATGCCCTGGTAAAAAATGTAGATTTTATTCAATGTGAAATGGGAATCCTCTAAAGATCTTTAAGCATACATTATCTGATTTGAATTTTATAGAGAATGTTCTGACTACAATTTGAAGAATCAATTGTAGGGAAGCAAGAGTGAAAACCATTGCTGTAATGTAGATGTGAAATTAAGACTTGGACTACGGGGTTGACAATAGAGTTGGAGAGAAGTCAAGATACATGTTTGGATATAAAATCAATAGGATTTCCTGGTGGGGTGGATATGGAGAGCAAGATAAAAGGATAAATCAAGGGTGATTTCCATATTTCTAGTTTGAGCAATTAGATAGCTACAATGTCAGTTATTGAGATGGGAAAGACTAGGAGAAAAACAGAAATGGGAGAGTTATTGATACAGAATTATTTTCACAGTATGTGAAGATGCTAGGTCAAGAGAAAATGTCAAGTAGTCAGCTGGAAGCTCAGAGACAGGGAAATCTTGCACAAGTTATAAATTTGGTAGTATTGCTAGACGAAGTCCTCATTAAGATCACCAAGGGAGAGTCTATATAAGTAAGAGAAGGTGGTTCAGGACCAATCCATAGGTATTTTGTAATTAAAGAATCAGAGCGTGCCTATGGAAAGGGCACCCAGGAAAGGAAAATAAGAAAGGATAGCCAAAGGTGTTGGAGGAAACCAAGACACGCTGAATGTTTTTCTTCATTCCTTTTCCATTTATTGTCCAAGAACAATTATTAAATAATTACTGAAACATTTTTCCACAGTTTGACTTCTCTCATTCCTTTATTCCTGTTTATTCTCTTTAAGAACCTTTATAAGAGGAAGTTCATTATTCTTGTCCATTATTGTAGTCTCACCTTCAGTGCAGTATCCAGAACATAGCAGACACTCAAGAACTATTTGGTCAAGAAACTTATTTCCATTTTTGCTGCTGTTGTTTTTATTCCTACTTTGTTTCTTTTCTCAGGTTATCCTGTTTCAAGACCTCTAATGGTCTGATCTAGGTCTCAGGGGTCCCCTCTGGCTTGTTTTCTTTCCCTAGCAGGTATAAAACAAATTATGAATGTTGTTAGTTAAGAGCTACACTTAAACAGATTTAAAATGAAGGAAAAATTTAGAAAAGAGCACAGTTCATGATTTCACCAGTAAAATATTATTTTGTTTCTTTCTAAATTATATAAATTATATCTAAGGCTGTGTACAGTTGCTCATGCCTGTAATCCCGGCACTTTGGGAGGCTGAGATAGGAGAATCACTTGGGGCCCGAGACCAGTTGGGCTGCAACATAGTGAGACCCTGTCTCTACAAATAAAAAAGTTAGCCAGACATGGTGGTGCATATCTACCGTCCCAGCTACTTGGGAGGCTGAGGTGGGATGGTCACTTGAGCTCAGGAGTTTGAGGCTGCAGACCTATGACTGCACCACTGCACTCCGGTCCCAGTGCCTGAGAGAGACCTTGTCTCTAAAGAAATAAAAATAAAAATGAAAATAAAAATAAATTATACTTGTGCTGTCCGACATTATAACCACTAGGCATACGTAGCTATTGGTCACTTGATATGCGGCTAGTACAAATTGTGATGGGTCATTGTACAAAATATTCCAGATTTGAAGGCATTACTAACAAAAAAAACTAAAATATGTCATTATTAATTGAATATTATATGCTGAAAATGTAATATTCTGGATACATTTAACAATGAATTACTGGCCGGGCACGGTGGCTCACGCTTGTAATCCCAGCACTTTGGGAGGCCGAGGCGGGCGGATCACGAGGTCAGGAGATCAAGACCACGGTGAAACCCCGTCTCTACTAAAAATACAAAAAATTAGCCGGGCGTGGTGGCGGGCGCCTGTAGTCCCAGCTACTCGGAGAGGCTGAGGCAGGAGAATGGCGTGAACCCGGGAGGCGAAGCTTGCAGTGAGCCGAGATCGTGCCACTGCACTCCAGCCTGGGCGACAGAGCAAGACTCCGTCTCAAAAAAAAAAAAAAAAACAATGAATTACTAACATTAATTGCAACTTCTAAATTTGTTTAATATGGATACTAAAAATTTAAAATCAAATGTAGCTCCCTTTATAGTTTATTATAATTACAATAAACAGTACTTTCATAGTAATGTTCTATACTTTTGATATACAGAGCAAGGACCTTAGATGATTTAGGTATGACTCAGTATATTGGTAGGCATGTAAAACCTCAGGTTGTTTTTCAGGCCTATGAATAAAATTCTGTTTTTTAAGACGATCCCCACATAATTTCAATGCATGCTGAAGTTTGCAAAATGCTGCTGTGTATATATTGTTGCTGTCTCCAAAGAGCAAGGTGTGATTTTGCCTTCGAACAATGACATATCCAACCTCATTTCTGATGTAATTCAGACTGAAATCTAAAAACTGCAAATCCTACAGTGATGCAAAGAAAGGTTAATATCAAGTGTGAACCCAGCTTGCAAGCCATAGTTCTGCATTTTCAACTACAAGGGTTCATGTGCCATACTTTAGAATTAGTGCAAGCAAAAGCCAGCTCACATTGCTTGTGCATTTTCTTACCTAGAGAGATTTGCATTTAGCAAATTTAGCTCAGCTGGCACTTATAAAAAAGCCATTGCCAGAATGCCGGAGAAATTTAGTCTGTTGTACGGTACTTAGAGTGGTCAGCAGGAATGTTAGCAGACAACATCTCATTTTTGGAATTAATCTGCTTTATCACTACAGTGTAATTTAAAAGAATTTTGTCTAGCAGGAGTCTTTTTATTTGCTGGGTTGTGATTTTTTCCAGGTTATATGTTATTCCCATGCTAATATTTGCTTTAATAATAATGTGTGGACTTTAAATATGATTTTGCAGGGGCATATTAATTATAAATATGTTGCAGTAACTTCAAGAACCCAGTTTTTGACGATTTTATCTTTACATTTTATTTATTAGTTTTGTAGATTCTTGATTTGTTTAGATAGGGTTGGGAGAGTAGAGTTCCTTTTTAAAAATATTAAGTCTATGTAAACATAGTCATGCCATCTACTTATTCACACTTGAGGTTCAGAAAAAAATGTTATAAGAATTTAAAATTTTGACTTAATTTATTTGTATAATATTGTACCTTAAAAATAATTGAAGATAATTGTGATATATAGATCACATTTCACCATTGAATATGATGCAGTACTTAGCCAATGGAAGCAGAATTTAGAAATCTCTCTTTATTCAAATTGAATTATATTAAAAGAAATGAAAAATAAATTATTAACACATTTCCTAGAATACGCATCCCTTATATAATTGTTGTTGTGTAGTAGAGATTGTCATTTATCAATTACCCTCTGTAGTAGTCAGAACTAGGTTTTAGGAGTCATAATTTTTATCATTTGTTTTGTTTTAGACAATACAAATGTGCAAATGTCAAACTTCTAGAAAAATAAAATATTACTCTTCATATATATTACATCGATGACATAAAAACAGAATTATTAGATCTATGTGCAATGCAGAAAAGTGTTGGAACTGATTTCAAACATAGTATAAATGTATTCAAAGCATTACTGAGGAAGAATGAATAATATGGGTTTGAAAATGTGGCAAATTATCCCAAAAATATGTAGCTATTTACCCAGCTGGTATCATGGCCACAGAAACAAAACACTGTTCCCACATTGTTTCACTCACTTTCCATGGCAAGTCTCAAGGACAGTCGTATCTTCATTCTTATATTAAAGCTGAATTTCAGAAAAGCTAAGTAAATTACCCAAGGGCAAATATGTAACTGAAACAAAAAGTATAATTCATTTCTGTCTCATTTCAATGTTGATAATTGGCTCATTACCAATGCCTCAATACCAGTCATAACTCAATATTTCTTTATCTTTAGTGTCATTTTAAAATACTTCCACTATGTAGGTATAATTTAGTAGGAAAGTTTGCTGAATTATACCTATATATGTGTGTGTGTGTGTGCAACATCTTAAGATATTGACAGTCCCAAGAGAATAATAATTATTTAGTTCATTTTTCATAAAACATTAAAATCGCCAAAGTCACTGATGTAAACACTTTGTGACATAATAACCACTCTGTTCCTTATATGTAGCAGTTAATGCGTGTGTATTATTGATCATTATCTAGTTGTAACAGTAAAAGTAATTGTACACTTGAGTAATTCTTATAATTATTATTAGATGTATTCCATGTCTACGCTTGTAAATGTGGAAAGAATCAATAGTTCAAAAGTTTTAATCAAGGGCAGAGGGATTATGTCTGCAGCTAACCCTCATTTCCAAGGCCTCCATCTCTTTATATTGTATCTTTGTGGATTAAAAGTTAATGCAGTTTCTCAGTACCTGCACCACCAACAAATCACATACAGTGAGTTGAAGCTGGATTTATGGGAACAATTACTGTTGGTTCTATTTAGTATATAAATACATTTGATGATTCCCAACAGTTCTGGAGAGACATGGTCTTCATAACTCAGGAAAATATTGGGAATGCATTCTCTAAAAACACAGCTAATCAATACAATATAGAGACTAATAATATAATGAATAACTTTTTAAAAATTATTTCCATTTGATTTCTTTCTTAAACTGGGAAAACTCACATCTATGCAGATCAACAACTGTAAATGATTTTGAATTGTGCAATGTGAAAGTAAATGTTGCTGAGTTTGCCCAGGACAAACTGTGCAGACATATGGGAAATTTAGTTTATTTCAGTTTTTACAGAAAAGTATCTTCACAGTCTAAAGTACTGGTAAAAAAAAAAAAGAAAGAAAAAGTGACTCAGGAATCAACACCTATATGTGATAAGTAAGAGTCTCATTTTTACTCCCCTACCCAACTTTCTCTCTGTTAGATGTGGTAATGAACTGTGAAATGGTCAAAATGAGAGGAAGAAAAAAGGATGTGGCTAATTTCCAAACTAGATAGTGTCAAATTCAGAGTTGTCTACAGTAATATTAGCTCTTGATATTTGTGGTAAACGTGATGTTGCAAAGTATATAATATTACCAGTTGAATAGAAGTAGTTATATGAATATTACATGTAAATTTCTTATAATCATTTTAGATTTAAAAAGTTGAGGTACGTTCAGATTAATTTATGAAAATGTCATTTTAGCAATGACATATTACTTGAGTGATTAAAAATTACTCCAATTCGATTGAATAACCTACATAAGTTCTAAAATAATCAGAATAATTCCTCACACTTCCCATTTTATCAGTTTACACACCTGATTTGGTCCCAAATTCTGATTCTTCTGCTCTCCCCTCTATGCCTTAGTTCATTTTCTCATCATCTTTCACCTGGATTTTTGCAACAGTCTTCTGCCTCCTCTCATACATTCTTTACTCATTTGGTTCCCCACATTGCCTCCATGGACATTCAGATTCCACTTATTGTAAAGTCTGCTTTTTCATAGTTCTTTGGCTAAAGTGTTGTGTAGAGTAATAAAGAGAGAAATAAAATAATAATAGATGTTAAACAGAGTCATGTATTAAAAGTTGCAGATTATTTTAAGAAATAATTTCTAATTTTTTAATTTAACAAACACTCATTAAGACTCATTAACAAGTTCTCATTAACCTTTAGGGGATACAGAAGTTATACTATACATCCTCTTCTGAAGACCTCCAAGCAGAGAGGAAGCATGTATTATTGCCAATGCCAAAAAATAGAGAGTATGTATCAAACTGGGTCAGCTCTGATAATAGGAAGCAAAGTATCTTCCGTCAATCAGAGATAGGAAGGAAAATCTCTCACTCATGTGAAAACTAATGGTGGTTTTAGGAATATTCCTATCTGGGAGTGGAAGGAGAAGAGTGTATCAATTAAACAAAGTGATTTGGCACACAAAATACAACAATATTGATATATAACAGAATACCAGAGGATGGGTAATTTATCATGAACAGAAATTTATTTCCTACATTTCTGAGGCTGGAAAATCCAAGAGCAAGTCCCCAGCACCTGGAGAGGACCTTTTTACTGCATCATCACATGGCTGAAGGTGAAAGGGCATGCAGGAGTCAATTCCATTTTTAAGTGCCTTTTTAAGGGTACCTAAATCCATTCACAAGAAAGGAACCCTCATGATCTATTCGCCTCTTAATGGCCCCACCTCTTAATGTCATCACATTAGCAATACCTGAATTTTGGTGAGGACATATTCAAACCACAGCAGTAATCTTATGATGCATTTACATCATTTGACACATCTTATTAATATTTTTGTCTTCAAATTATCAAATAGTCTTTTATAAATGTATATGATTATGAAATTTTCATAATTTCTAATTAATTTTAGTCTTGTAAGCAAGAAGGAATAATTTATTATAATTTCTTATATATTTCAGTTAGAACCCTTTAAGATGGAAAACCCCTATAGTTAGTGCCTACATAGATAACTTAAGTAGAAATAAGTCAAGTTTTAGAGATTTGCCTTATTTGCCTCCTCTTCTAACTCCAACTGTCCAATTAGTCTCTACTATAAGAGCACACTGAAATAAAGGTAGGAAGGCTTTACAGTCAGAACTCTGTTTATGTTTATTTTATGTCAGTGCTAAGAGGGTTCTTTTAGGTCTAGTGAACTAATAGAAAACAAAACTAAACTTGAAGAAAGAAGCAATGGCCTGTAATAGGACAGAGACTGGGATTTTGTGCTGATAACTCAACATGTAACTTTGGACAGGGTACATAACCTCTTTGGCCCTCAGTGTTTTTGGTTGATACAATAAGAAACTTCAATTTGATCATCTGTGATGTTTCTTCTTATTCAAATAAAGTACAGCTATAAATATTTTTCATAATGAACGAAAATTTACTTTTACAATTAGCCAGTTTAAATGATACATAAAAACATTGTCATCCTTCTATTTTTCTCATATGCACTCATCTCTTTTTTTCTGAATTACTGGAAACTCATACTGTTCCTCTACTACATTTTTCCTCTGCCACCATAGAGTTACATTAGTGTTCGAACAGAAACAGAAAGTGCAGAAAGCCTGTCATTAACGTGACCTCCTCACAGATTTTGAATTATTACCTCAAGAAGAGTGAAAGTTGGAACAGCTTATATCATTGCAGAAAGATATTTTACTTGTCTACATACAATTTTTCTGTGATATAGCTTGTTTACACTTTGTTAGAAAAAGACTGGCTTGTATCTTTGTGTCTTGGGCACAGTACAGTTTCTCCATCATTTGCAGTGCAGCTAATATTCATTTGGGTACCATGCATGGATACATCTTTTATCTCCCTTGGTTTTCACCATAAACCCCCGAGGTAGAGATGACCATTTCCCTCATTTCCAGTAAGGAATCCATGGCCAAGAGAAGTGAATAGCCCACTGATTCCATTAGCTAAACTAAAGACTATTTGAATTTCACCAGATGTCCTTTTCTGTTCTAGAATCTAACATCGCACATTGTGTTTGGTCTCTGGAGTCTCCTCCAATATTCGACTTCTTTTTTTTTTCCCCAGTCTTGACAATTTTAATGAGTAGTAGTCAGCTACCTTCTTTGTTGAGTCTTTTTCAATATTAGCTTTAAAATTAAATTTGGATTATACAGTATGGGAAATAAAATATCACAGAAATGATATTTTTTCTCTCACTGCTTCTTAGTAGGAGTACATGATATTAACAAGTCTTATTACTGATTGTATTAACCTTTACTAACTATGTTTAACAGTTTTTCTTTACTGTAACACTGTGATTCTCCTCTTTGTATTGGAAAAACATATGAGGGGGAAGTTTTTCAGACTGTACCAATAGCCTGATAACCTTGTTTCTCCTCAAATGTTTGCTCACTGATTTCAGCATCCAATGATAGTCTCATCTGCAACAATTATTACCGTGGCTTTTGCCAAATGATATTTTATTTTTATAATTTCTTATATAATCCAAAATAAGGGTTAATTTTTTTTTTTTTTTTTTTTTGAGACAGAGTCTCACTCTGTCTCCCAGGCTGGACTGCAGTGGCGCGATCTCAGCTCACTGCAAGCTCCGCCTCCCGGGTTCCCGCCATTCTCCCGCCTCAGCTGGGACTACAGGCGCCTGGCATCATGCCGGGCTAAATTTTTTTGTATTTTTTAGTAGAGACGGGGTTTCACCGTGTTAGCCAGGATGGTCTCCTTCTCCTGACCTCGTGATCTGCCCGCCTCAGCCTCCCAAAGTGCTGGGAGCGTGAGCCACCGCGTCCGGCCGGTAAATATATTTATACAGTCTTCTTTATCTCCAGTCAACGTTCTTCTTTCCCCTCTTCTCTCCTGAAAGCATGAGAAAAAAATGATTTACTGCATGATTTTTATTTCCAGAATGAATGAAGGTAACATTTTTGATGACTTTGTCCTTTAAAGGGGTTAAGATATTACACTCTTTTCAATATCCACATGCGAACTGTAACATTCCCACAAATTTGAGAAATATTCTTCTTATGATTGGGTCAGATGGTGTCACTCAACCACAAGTTATCTTCCAGAGTTTGAACTTCCTATTGAAGTTATACATCAATTATAGAAGCTGACTGAAATATTGCCACAGATTATACATGTGATAGTTTCTACATCTGAGGAGGAAAGCACCTATAATACATTTTCATTAAAGCGGCTCTCAATTCACCGTCTGCTTAATTCCTACATCCTCATGCATATAACTTATGAGCAGTTTTCAAAAAATGAAAGAAAATTGAAAATGTAGCGCAGCCAAGGCATGCATTGGTGAAACAGGTAAAATTGATTTTTATATTTGCTTGGGGACATGGATCACTTCCCTGAATCTGGTTTGCATTGATCAGTGTTGATGGACTATAGATTAAATGTCATACATAAGCCCCCATTTTCAAATTCATTATCCTCAAGGGAAAAGTATCTGAAGAGGGATGGACTAAATTTGTAATCCATGCCAATATCAAGATGGAATTTGATACATCTGAAAGTGAGAAACTCTAGGAAGAATACTATTTGCATTAATAAGAGGTAAAATATTTTCAATAGTCTTTTTTTTATTAAATCAGCCAATAAGTCAAGAAAAAGTGAAAAATATATGTGTTGAGGGTCTACTTTATACCTCTCTGCACAATGAGATATAGGGTTTAACCACAGAAATTCTTCCTATTTAAACGTTGGTCATGGTAGGCACAGGAAAACAAGGACAGTGGCAAATACTGAAAGTCAGGGTTACTTCCTCCCAACGCTGGAAAACTACTTTGGTAGCACACCACTGGCGAATAGTGTAGCAATGTTAACTTTCTGGTTTCCATGATTGTGCTAAGGTTGTGTAATTTATTAATATAAAGGAATGCTGGCTAGGGGGTATATATGAACTGTGCACGGTATTTGCAACTTTCCTGTAAGTCTAAAATTATTTCAAAATACAGACTTTTTAAAAAAAGCAGTAACAGAACAGGACTAAATATTATAAATACTGTATAACTAAAATAATTTATATTTTTTTAAGTTCTTATGTTCTGAAGATAACGTAAAGATAAATAAAGTCGTTGTCCTCAAAGATTCATTGCTTAACATAGTTGAGAGCTCTTAGAAAATGTGAACAACTTGGTGAGTTGACAGAAACTCTAAGTGGTATAGGGTCTTTCTTTCCTTCTTTATGTCCCCCAAAAGCCTCAAACCTGAAATGTTCCAAGAGTTAATAGAAAAATAATGTATACCCTTGAAGAAAGTTTTACATATGAAATTTCAAAGTAGATTTTTTTTTTCTTTTTTTTTTTTTTGAGACAGAGTCTCGCTCTGTCGCCCTGGCTGGAGTGCAGTGGCGCAATCTCGGCTCACTGCAAGCTCAGCCTCCCGGGTTCACGCCATTCTCCTGCCTCAGCCTCCGAGTAGCTGGGACTACAGGTGCCCGCCACCACGCCCGGCTAATTTTTTGTATTTTTAGTAGAGACGGGGTTTCACGTTGGTCTCGATCTCCTGACCTTGTGATCCGCCTGCCTCGGCCTCCCAAAGTGCTGGGATTACAAGCGTGAGCCACCGCGCCCGGCCTCAAAAGTAGATTCTTAACAAAGGATGGAACCTGTGCAAATATTATTGTGTCTATTTATAATTGATTTACATTAATTGCCATTTATCAAGTACTGATTTTTTGCCAGCTCTCCTTGTTCAGAAAGGAAATTACTGTTATACTAAATTTACAAATAAGAAATCGGAGCCTCTAAAATACAGTGACTGATAAAATTTTTTTTAGTAATGGGAAATGGAACTAAGATTTGAACTTCCTCATTATTAAAGAAGGTACAGGCAATGTTAATAGCCACAGCACAAGACAGAAGGGTAACTCTTCATGTAATGGCTTCACTGAGAAATTGTAGTGCAGCCTTAATGGGGTACACTCAGTGAAATTGCCAGAACAGTGAGGTTCCTTTGTTCCAACAACTATTATTTATAATGTTGTGGGGGTGGGGAGAGGGGAGAGGGATAGCATTAGGAGATATACCTAATGTTAAATGAGGACTTAATGGGTGCAGCACACCAACATGGCACATGTATATATGTGTAACAAAACTGCACATTGTGCACATGTACCTTAAAACTTAAAGTATAATTTAAAAAATAAATAAAAATTAAAAAGAAAAAAATAATTCCTATTAATGCTAGAAAAAGTATAGTTTTTTCTTCTAACGAGATGATATGGTTTTCGAAATATTGATTGAATTTAGACTTAGAGATTGTCATTTTTTTCAGAAGATTAAAACAAAAGAATATATACTTGTAGAACTTGGCAAATGCCAACTCTCTTTAATTATAACTGTTAAAATACAAATACTGTATGGTACCGAGAATGGGAGTTATAAGGCAATATTTAATTAGATATCTGCTAATATCACATAGATGTTTGTTTTGTGCTTCCTCATGAGATGTTTGAGGGATTTCAGTGATTTGACATTTTTTCTTCAGTGCATATTGTGTTACAGACTTAAAATTTACATTAATTGATCTATTCATTTATTTATTTATTCAATTCATTTATTCAATAACTATTTATATTGGTTATCTATGGCTGTGTCACACATTATTCCAAAACTCAGCAACTTAAAACCACAAACGTATTACCTTATAGTTTTTGTGAGTTAAAAATCCAGGAATGGCTCAGCTGGGTGCCTCTGGCTCAGGGTTCATTGCAGAAGCTATAATCAAGATATCAGTAAAGGCTTCAGTCATCTCAAGGCTCAACTGGGGAAGCATCAACTCTTAAGCTCAAACAAGTGATAGACAGGGTTTTGCTCTTCATGGACTGTTGTACTAAAGCTTCAGTTCCCTGCTGCTTGGTGGCTGAAAACCAGCATGAATTGCTCTCTAAGGCAGTTCACTACATAGCAACTGATTTCCTTGAGTGTGGGCAAGTCAGACAGCAAGAGAAAGGGAGCAAGATAAAAGCCAGAATCTTCTTGTAATCTAATCTTGGAAGTGGCATGCCTTATTTCTGCTATATTTTATCCATTAGAAACAGGTCACTAGATCCAGATCTCACTTGAAGAGAGAGGATTGCACAACCATGAATCAGAGATCATTGGGGACAATCCTACAGGCTGCTTATCATGGTATTTATTACATTTTAACTGGATTACCCAATTTATAGACACCAGAAATATTGATCATGGTTTTATGGAATGGCTTAATTTATGGTCCCTATCATAGAAGTAATTAAAATCCCTGGAAGAATATAGAAAAATAAATGGATAAATTCTAACAATAATATGATAAATAGCATAATTGTGGAATAAACAAACTGACAAAGGAAAACATATGGTGTGTTATTCACTCTATTTGGGAACTGTAAGGTCTAAAGAGAAAACGGCATAACTGATACATGAAGAGAAACAGCCTCATAATTAGTATCAAGGTATTCTGTGTTTCCTATAACATTTAGGTCAACTTCAATTTCTAAACATATAAACAATGATCTTTAAGTGTATATAAAAATCGCTGGCCAGGCGCAGTGGCTCACGCCTGTAATCCCAGGCATGAGAAGCTGAAGTGGGCGGATCACGAGGTCAGGAGATGGAGACCATCCTGACTAACATGGTGAAACCCCATCTCTCTAAAAATACAAAAAATTAGCCGGGTGTAGCAGCACATACCTGTAGTCCCAGCTACTCGGGAGGCTGAGGCAGAAGAGTGGCATGAACCTGGGAGGTGGAGGTTGCAGTGAGCCAAGATCATGCCACTGCACTCCAGCCTGGGTGACAGAGCGAGACTCCATCTCAAAAAAAAAAAAAAATAGTAATAATAACAATAATCCCATAGCCATTTTATATGTGTGTGCATGTTTATGTGTGTGTATATATATATATATATATGTACACATGTATGTATATGTATACATGCAAAATATTCCACAAAATAGAATGAGAGGGACATGAAGTTAATGCAGCTTTTATGAAGGAGGTGGTGACTCCTTCACCAAGATGGCTTAACATATAAGTTAGATTTTCTCAAGGTTTGCATCCCAATAAAAAAAGGTACGATGGGTTTTAAGCTGTGTAAGTTAATGTATAACTAGTATTTAATGTCATTTTACTAATTATCAACACAGCTGCTCTGGTCTGAAATTTTTAATATCATGACAGAGCTAATTTTAATAAACGGTAACATTTTATGACCCCAAATAAATTACACACCAATATATGCATCTGCTGCACTAAAGTACGGTAATATTAACCGATAACTATTGAGCCAAAATCTTTCACACAATTCATCATAATTTATCTGGGTGACATATACTTATGACTTTCAGGTGCTACATCCCTTTACTGAATGTTTTGAAAATTGAGCTAAGACAAAAACATCTGTTTATATGAAAGAAAGAAAAAACATACAGAAATATTGTAAGATTCTAAGAGCATTTATTTAAAATGTTCGCTTTATTAAGAAGTAGGCATCAGGAATTGAAAGAAAAACCTAGATGGGAGGAATTTACTGAAATCTCCTTGTTAAAGAAAAGAACATAGCACTTGTTTGGCTTTGGAAAATACTTTCACAGTAATCAAACAAAATAAAGACATTTGATAGCAAACACTTGGAAGTGGAAATAGGCTAAGTTCTTTAATTTTTTAAGTAACCTTCTTTATGTTGGTGTATAGCAAAAATATGTGGGTCCAAAATAGAGTGGCATTCATCTTAAGAACATTTTCTGTGTGTATGTATGTGTGTGTGTGTGTGTGTGTGTGTGATATATATGTGTACGTATAGGTATATATATATAGATATATGTGTGTGTGTGTGTATAATTTTTTTTTTTGAGGTAGAGTCTTGCTCTGTCACCAAGGTTGGCTCACTGCCACCTGGGTTCAAGTGATTCTCCTGGGTTCAAGACATTCTCCTATCAGCCTCCTGAGTAGCTGGGATTACAGGTGCACGCCACCACATCCTACTAATTTTTGTATTTTTAGTAGAGACGGTGTGGGGGTTCATCATGTTAGCCAGGCTGGTGTTGAACTCCTGACTTCAGGTGATCTGCCCTTCTCAGCTTCCCAAAGTGCTGGGATGACAGGGGTGAGCCACCACACCCGTCACATTTTCTGTCCATTTTTAATGTGTTAGTAAATGCTAAGTATGAGTATATTTACATCGCAAATATTATACCCTGTATCATGATAATTTGAAATGACTGAAGAAAAAAAAATGAAGTCCAATACTTGCACAGAGACCTAAATGAAAGAACAAAAGATGACAGCCCTAGGAAAGGATTTGATGGTGACTACTGAAAATATACAAACACAATTTCCATTGCCCTCTAGAAAAGTAAAAACATAAGCATGATAACTCTCAAAAAGACAAGTCTAAATGTACTTTAGTTCAAATTATTCTAGCACACATATTGTAGTATTGTTGTTAAAGAATACCATAACAAAATTGCTATTATGAAAAGTGGGCAATAATGATGATAATGGTAGCCATATTGAATGTCAGCTCAATATGCCAAGAATTACACTAAACTCTATATATTTTCTGTGTTACGGACAATGACTCTGTGAATAGAGTATTATTGTTTTATTATTTTTTATGGATTTAAATTACCTGAGATTTATGAATATTAAGCATTAACCCAAGTCAGAGAATTGGTGTGAAACCCTGACTTTGTTTAAATTTTAAAGCTCAGAATCTTGCAAGGATGCCATAATCATGGTTTGCAACACTCCTGAAGATTCAATAAAAGGGATTTATAAAGGACATATACAGACTATCAGGACACTCTTGGCTAAAAATAAAAGTAGGCCAAAAAAATTACTTTGTTTTTGAATCTCAGAGTAAAGCATAGTAAGCTATCAAACTCACAATAAGTGTGAAATCATGAAGTGAAATAAATGTGGTGTAAATGAGATATCATTATCTTATGAAGGCCACACCATAGAAATTAATAAACCATCTCTTTGCAAATAATTAATGCTGTTTAACCACCCTAAGGGTAAATAGAATATGGATGGAATGTCTCAAGTTGGTTTTATTTATAAGAAGTAAACAAAGTTAAAGAATGTTGCTAAGTACAGGATAGGCACCAATTAAAAAGCATGGAAAATGCTTTTCTGAGATCTGCTACACATTTGTAGATCTGAGTTTCTTAAAAAGGATTTTATCGCTTGCCAAAGGTTGTAGAAAATTAATGAATAAAAACTAAATTTAAAACAACTAAAAAGTATCAGGAGACTGACAGCTGCACCTGCAAGTAATTTAGGCCTGAGTACAAATACACAAAAGTTAGGAATTAAATCCAAATGACATTTTGAAATTTAGTTTCAAAAACAAACCAAAACAAACAAAACACATTGCCACATTACAGGATACATAGGAGTGATATTTTTGAAGTTTTTTTAAATACAAAAATGTATTTTCTGATAATTTATATCAACATATGTGAGGGGAGTAAGAGGTACATTGGCAAAGGTAAATTGCACTGTCTCCTAGCCCTACACCTTTGTAAGATTTAAGGAAAGTCAGTGGGGATACCCAGTAACGATGACTCCTTTTCTGTACAAAGTTGCATCAGGTAGAAGAAGGCAAACCCAGTTTAAAGAACTGGGTTACCTGTAAGACCATGTATCTTTACATTTTCATTATTGATCTCAGAGGATGAGCCATTCTCATAAGGTAAATAAGGGACTTTTCCAAACTACTTTTAGGAGTGGGTCAAAGGTTAACCACAAAATTTAGGTCAGAGGGGGCATTATAGTGATGTCTCTGAGAATGGATGATAAATATTGTTTCATGGCAACTTCAGATTTATTTACCACACCTCCTCATCATTTCTAGGTGCACAAATAATGCAACAATCCTATGACCCCCGGAGCCTCATATGTGTTGAATTATTTTATATAATAGCTAGGCACTGATAGTATAGTTTTGTAGTTGTAAAGTATTATCTGGAGTTATTTTATTTTATTTCCTTTGGGGTATTATCTTTATAAAATGTAATGTATCTTTTCCATTTTCCCTCATCTTCAGTATTATATTTCACAATTTCATATTGTGACTTCTATATAATGAGGAATAATTAGTGCACATTAGTGAAACTCATCTTCATTTGTGAGAATTTCCATTTAAGCTTAGACCAAACATGCTTGCACATGACTGCCTTTGATTTTACCTGTAAAACAATAGATTTTTGTAGTCCGGTGAGCAATAAATGCTTCCTGTCTCTCCCCTATATTTACCAGTAGATAATAATGAAATGTCACAGACTTGAACATTATTAAACTTATATTTGAGATCCCTTTCAGAATTTGTCACCTTTCCTGCTGCTGTCTGCCTTTTCTCCTCTTTGTTGTGTCTCATAAATTTTTATGACCTCTTTGCGTTGGAAATCTGTAATTTTTCCCAGAGCTCTGCTAGGTACCTTCTAGCAGTAATAAAACTCTTGTCACTATCCATTGCAGCTACTTTCAGAGTGAGGCTTACTGGCTTCACTCTGCAGCATATTAGATAAAATAATCAATATGCTCAGGTTGAAAAATTAAATGCAGCATTTGTGTAGCCATTGAATTACAGTGCTTTGAGCTTGGAACAGATGGCATTGCGAGACATTTGCTAGCTTACTTGAGAGTGGCTATTTTTTTTTTCCTCTCTTTGTTTCTACTTGATTTTGCATTTACAATAATAATAATAATAGAATTGCCCGAGATGATTGGCATAAAATCCATTTGGCTATTCTTGAAAAAGTACCAAAAATAATAGTAGCATTAAAAAAAAAACAACTTTCTGTTGAATGCAGTTACTTTCTGAGTAAATTTAGAGTATTCTCTTATCTTACATTTGTGAACTTCATGTGTGCTTGTCCCTACTTACCTCACCTCTGTTTCTTACCCGATGTGAACTTATGTATGGTTGTAATATTTCTATTATAAAACTATTAAATAATAGGGAATACAAATTTTTTCAATATTGTGGAGTTATGTCTATATTTCTTTTCACCCAAAATAAATTAATGTTAAAATTCATCCCCATCTCTTGTCCCGTATTTCTCTTTCAATCTAGTCATGATACTGTGTTCTTTACATAGGCAATTTGGAGGGGATGATTAGGTGTTTAAGAAAATGACTGACCCATTGTTTCCACATAGATCTCAGGTCACTGATTATTCTGTGAAATTTGGACAACCTCAAAGACTACAGAGCATTGAATTAACTTACTTGTTCAACACTATTTGTTAAGTATCTATTATGAGTTAGGTAGACATTTGTTGGAGGGTCCTAGATATTAAGCAGTTTATAAGAACTTGTGATCTTAGAGTGTGACTATAATTTAAATATAAGTCACATTTATGTTTTCTTGTATCCTTGTTCCCAGGATTGTTCCAGTAAAGATCTTTAAATTATAAACATTACTGAATAGAACTGATTTGTTTTTCCAGTCAGCATTCATTTCAGGGGCCAGTAGAAGGAAACCTCTGTTCTGTTCTTAATCTTTTATCCAGTGTCTGAGGATACAATGAGATTGTCTTTGAAAGTTGCAGATGTTTGAAGATATGTCCTTTGCAGTTTGAAGGACATGGAAACCAATCCAGAATTGCATTTAAATAAGGAAATTAGAATAGATGCACAAACGGAGGAAGGAAAAAAGCAAACTGAAACATAGCAATGAGGCCCAAAAGATGTAGGGCTACATAACTAGATTTAAAACCTTATATTCCAATTTGTTTGTTTTATAAACTCAGTGATCTTAATATTAGATGACAAACCCTTAGAATCATGTAACATGTTTCTCACTTTAAGTTATTGTTTTTGTTTGTTTGTTTGTTTGTTTTGAGACGGAGTTTTGCTCTTGTTACCCAGGCTGGAGTGCAACGGCGGGATCTTGGCTCACTGCAACCTCTGCCTCCTGGGTTCAAGTGATTCTCTTACCTCAGCCTCCCAAGTAGGGGAACTTTTTGTATTTTTAGTAGTAATGGGGTTTCACCATGTTGGCCAGGCTGGTCTTGAACTGCTGGTCTCAAGTGATCTGCCCGCCTCAGCCTCCCAAAGTACTGAGATTACAGTCATAAGCCACAATGCCCACCCTATCATTGTTCTTAATTCTTATATTTTACTAGAAAAGCTGGCTCTTGACTGATGTTCAACACATGTAACATAGAACTGGGACCCCAAATTGATCAATAACTCAAGTTGATGAAAGGCTATGTTTTAAAGGCAAACACCACACAGTCTTTCACATTGGTGCCAACAAAGGCATTTTGGTATATTTCCTGGATGCAACCAAATCCTGTGGTGAGAACCTGGTGAATGGGCTATGCTACAGTGTATGTTGGAGCCAGCTCACACAGGCATATTTCCCAACTCTGTTTGGTGACTTCACATTGATAGCCAGCCACAGTGGGAGTATTTACACTACAGAAATCAATAAATTCTGCAAACATGTATTTTTTTTTTCTAAGAAAGCTGGTTGTTAAACAGCCAACACACAACCGTCCTTGGAGGAATAAAAGGTTTGCCTTTGCCTGTCTCACAAATTCTATTTCAGAATTGCACCCAAAGCATAGCATCCCAGCCCTTAGTTCTAGAGACCTCCCTCCTCTAGCAGGCAGAGACATTTCTTCCTTCTCAATGTATACAAATTTTATGCCTATCAGTAGAGGTGAGATTATTGGCTCACTTTTCCTCACAAGTGGATACATCTCTCTTCTTTATTCTCTCTCTCCCTCCTCTAATTCTCCCCTTTCATATGTGTCATTAAAAATGTGTTTGTGCATTTGAGTGGCATTGTGGGAAGATGGAGTGAGGAGGGAGAAAACTCAAATTATATCGCACATTGGCCATTGGCACACACTGTGCTAGATGCTTTATATATTCTCTTTTAAATTATTTTTCTTATTTGAAACCCAAAAGGATCATACCATTGTGAGAAGAGCTAGTTTTCAAGAAAAAGAGATATGGAATTTTAATTTATCTTGAAAAGCTAAAGAGGTGATTTTAACTCAAGTGAAGTAATAAGGTAGGGCCTTGTATAAGTAAGAGTTTCACAATACCAAAATTTATATTGTAATAATAACATTGTAATAGTAAAAATGTAATAATATTAATGTATTCCATTTTTTATTCTCTGAAATATATATGGCATTACTTTGATATCATTTTATGTCATCTAGAAATGACTACTATTGCTACAGTATGCCAAAATATCTGGGCACAATAAACAATTATAGCATTTTCTCTATCTTTTAGACTTCTCAGATAATGCTACAATATGTAAAAGTATCTGGGCTTGATTAAAAATGCAAGCATTTCTCCTATCTTTTTGATTTCTTGGTTTTGGAAGACTTCATATTCTACTGATCATTGCTATTCCATACCGTAATGACACCTGTCATGATTTTAAACAGTTTTTTTTTTCTATTATAAACATGGTAACATAGAGTTATGTCATTAAAACATTAATCTTGGCCAGGCACAGTGGCTCATGCCTGTAATCCCAGCACTTTGGGAGGCTGAAGTGGGCGGATCACCTGAGATCAGGAGTTTGAAACCAGCCTGGCCAATATGGTGAAACCCTGTCTCTACTAGAAATACAAAAATTAGCCAGGCATGGTAGCAGGCGCCTATAATCCCAGTTACTTGAGATGCTGAGGCAGGGGAATCGCTTGAACCTGGGAAGCAGAGGTTGCAGTGAGCCAAGATTATGCCACTGCACTATAGCCTGGTTGACAGAACAAGACTCTCTCTGTCTCTAGAAAAAAAAATAAAAAACAAATAATAATAATAATCTTATTTCAATGTGTGCTACTAAAATGTTTTTCAATTATTTATTTTTATCATATTGTATCATATTATACATATGTTTGCCCAAGCACTCACGTATGTGTATATGCATGTATGTTTCTTTAACTCATGGCTGAAACAGTAACACAGAAGACATAAACCTCAAATCTGTGTCTGGGTCTGTAACATGGGGAAACAGGTCAACCTTACAGTATAGTGTACATTTGCATTGCATTGTACATTCTTGATGTCTTCAGGAGACTGATGTGGTGAAAATCCTCATTCTACATGTTGGAGATGGGGAATGAGAAGTCAGGAGCCAGAAAATTCTAAACTCTTTTAGATCACTCTGATTCCATCTAGTAAATTACCTTTCTCTGAGATATTTTCAAGGTCTGAAATGATAGTGTACTTACAAGAGGTCATTATGACTTCTGGCACCCATTGGAGCAGGCCTAATGTCTTGTAGCAAATATGAGAGTCTAAATGCATTGCTATAAGTGTCAGGCTGGCAGCAAATGCATTATGCTTCTCCAATTGACCCTTTCTGCTCCTGTCTCTCACACTCTTACCAGACAGACAGGTAGCAAGCAGGCTGTCCTATCCAGAAGATTATCTCATAACAAATATGGCTATTTAAAAGTGAACCGTGTTGCTAAAACTCTGAAAGCCTTGAAAGAGGTTTATCCATCATACCTTAGGTACCAACTGCTGTCTTGATGATTATCAAAGAGCATCATCATGTTTGATATCTTATATCTTTAAAATAATGTTTCTATATTCACTTCGGTGCTTTGCCTATTAATAATTGAGATATAGTGGGTGATACAGTAGGAGTTATGTGGCAACATTTAGGCTTAACACTATCACAACAAAATCATTATGTGTCAAGGCAGTGAAAGAGCTAGTGTGTTAGGAAGCATTATCCTTGAGTGAAAGGAGTTCATGTCTGCTCATAATGTGTGAGCTGAAAGTTTGATATAGTCAGAAGAGTAAGATATAGGAACCCAAGGAACCTGAGCTCTGATCCTAAGACTCTCTCTAAGTCTGTGTAACCCTATGTGATAAAATAACTTGGAGTGGGAGGGGGTTCCTCATGAGATCAGAGACCCTAGTGCAGCAATCCTTGGAGATATAAATTATTAACTCATGAAAAGCAAGGAGACACACATTATTTTGTTTTGATAGTGTTGGAAAGAAACAGTTTCTTGGAAGAAATTGTTATAGCACATTCCTAACCTCAGGTAGCTGAGGGAAGTTGAAGAGGATATGGGTTGTGTCTCTGCTGACTGAAATGAAGGCAGTGGTCTGGCCTCACAGCAGTGAAGGCCTAATGGTTTTAGGAAACACTGAGAAAATCATTTTATCACTCTAGTTCTCAGTTTCTTCTTTTATAAAATAATGGTTTTCACGTAATCCTACAGGCTTCAGAGTTTGAAGTCCTGCATTGAAATTGTAGCTTTGTCACTTACTAGTTGTGTGATACTTGCACAGCAGTTAAGATCTTTCATGTTGAAAAATATTAGAAAATCTAACTCTTAGTGGCTCATGGAAAAAATTAAAAGAACAGCAAAACATAATGAAATATATTTATTACTCACATATCGTGAATTCCAGGAAAATCTGTCAAATCACATATCAGACATACCTTGTGGAGTCCTTCTTGGTGGCTCCTAAAAGCTATGGCTTTATTTTCCCTTAAGTTCGAATACTTTGGAATAATTAGACTAACTTGACCATATACTCCCCTGAACCAATCCTATGGTTATGTAGATATTTGGGCTGACAGTTCATACTCTACTCTAAAAACTCCAGAACTTGCTCCCTTGAAATTAATGAAACTAGGCAAACATTGAAATCATTTCTTAATTTCTCATAATCAATTATTTAGAATATATGTTACATTGAAATCATTTCATTATTAAAATAACTATCCTTCCTTGATTACCTTTCATTGGCTTACAGTATTGTTTATTTATGTATTTTGAACTATTTTCACTCATCTTAATCAAAGAAAATTATATTCTCTACATCATAATGAAGTAGAAGTTCTGAACATGTTCTTTCTGTGTTTTCCTGGATTTTCAAATTAAAGTATGAGTTGCTTCGAAATTTAATTGAGGTTATTGGGACTACAGAGTTCTTGCCTTTAAGAAAGTTAAGTTTCCAAATGTTTGTGGTTTCAGTTAATTGCAGTGTAGTACCACATGCATGAGATTTTATATTCAGAAGAGAGGAAATTGATTTTCTTTGACATGTTTATAGCAAATATATTCAGTATTATTGTTCAAACAAGCTGAAATTATTTACAGAATGTTATATGTATATGTGTTTTCTGGGAAGAGGGTCCATAGCTCTTGTCAGATTTTTTTTTTCAAAAGGGTCCATGACTATAGAATCATTAAGAATTAATTTATGGGATAATTTCTTTTTCTTCTAAAACCCAGTAAGCTCACTTTTTAAAAATTTTATGGTGTTTTATTTATGTTAAAGACGATCATTTTTTAAAAATATTATTTAACTAATATTCACATTAATTGCAATCATTTCATGGTAAAGCTATGCTTAGATTTAAAATTTCCCTTCTAGAATTTATTTTTTTGGACTCAGAGACTGCTACGGTGATCAATAATGATTTGTAGAAAATTATGATATAGCTTGAGGTCTTTTATTTTAAAATGTTCTTTGTGACAGTATTCTTGGCTGGTCCTTATTGTATTGGTGTCTCAAACTGTTGCTCAAAATTTAAGTGTGGTTTTAATGTACTATTTTTTTCCATAGGAAATGAAAGCTCATTGTATAAAACTTTTAATACATAGAAAGGGAGGAAAATAGAAAATCATCCTTAATTCTTAGCCTAGCCACTGTCAAAATTTGCATGTGTTATTCTTGTGTACTTTTCTATGCAGTACAAACATGTATGACATTTGTAATTGCACCATGTATAGAACTTTGTCTTCATTTATTAATTAATTTATCAAACATTTGTCAGGGGCTTACAAAGTAAAATAACCAATTTTCTCTGTTTGCCTGGAGCTTTCCTGCTTTTAACAGATTTTTAACAGGATACTCACCTTCTGGGAAACCTGTTAGTCCTTGGCAAACTGGGATAGTTGGGCACCCTCTGATAAAGATAAAGATGAATAAAAACAGACTATAGACTATCAAGGTTAGTGTGGGAGTAATATATATTCTAAAGTTGCTGTATCTTATATTTTTTACTTATTAGTATTTTTCAGGTTACTGCATAATTTTATTAGTCCTTTTACAAAAGTAAACTTCAACAGGTTAAATGCAAAATCAGTTATAAATCTATTCCTTTAGCATAGATTTTTTGAATCATTTCCTAGTTTTGCTATCATAAACAACAAAGAAATAAAATCTCTGATCACAGCTTCTTTTGATGGTTATATATTTTTTTCAAGACAGCCGTAAGATATATAATTGTTGGGATTAAGAGCATAAATTTGTTAGACTCCTGATACATGCTGTCGAGTTGCTCTCCAAAAAGATTTTACTAGTTTATATTTTCATTAGAGATATATTTTAAACATGACAGGATTTTTTTATTCTCAGCTAGATACAAACTTTATTCATCAGGAACAGTTTGTCCTATATTGGTCAAATAATATTCTCCCAGGTATTCTGAAAGAGAATTCTAAAGAATAATAAAAAGGAAATTTGTTTGCATTTTTATATGAGAATTTCAGTTAAATGTAACAATCTCATTGGAGAAAAATAAAAATATTTTGTATCCTCAGGGCTTTAAGAAAGGGGCTTCCATTGGCAGAGATGCTTAATGTAGTCTTTTGTGAAAAATTCTCATACTTAGAAGACTTAATAACTCAGTAACTATTTAATTTACTAACTTGGGAAATGATATATGAATTAGTGAGAATAGTAACAGTGTTTTGTTTGTTTGTTTGTTTTGTCATCAAAGGCACTATTAGCCAGGGTCTTTACATAATTCTTGACATAAGAATTATCTTTAAAATAATCTGACATCAGATTTTCAAAATAAATTTGACATGCTGAGAATTATTGAATACCATGATTGGAGCTATTAGATGAAGATTCTGATATACCTTTTTTGTTGTTGCTGCCCTCTTGCCCTTTCTGGCAGAACTTTTATTTTACTAGAAGAAAAATCTCTAGCTTATTAAAAATAATCTAACCCCGATATGATCAAATAAAGGTATCATCCTTTGATTCAAAGAAGCATAGTAACATAAAAAATTAAAATGTTATTTTGTTAATAGTGCTCTAGCACAGCAGAATAACCTTGTAACTATTTTATATATTAAAAACTAATAATCAGATTTAATAGCAATTTACCTATAATATTTTTCTATATATGTTTCATACTTTGTTAAACCATAATAACTATGTCAAGTAGTTTTTATTTTTTATCAATTAAATATTCCATTAAGGGTACACATGGACATAAAGATGGAAATAATAGACACTGGGGACTCTAAAAGTGCAGAGGGTGGGTGGGAGAAGGGAGTTGAAAAACTACTTATTGGATGCTAAGTTCACTATTTGGGTGAAGTCCAAACCTCAGTATTACACCCATGTAACAAACCATGTAACTAAATATACCCTGTGAATCTAAAATAAAATAAAATAATTTTGAGAGAAGCAAAAAAGTAATAAGTAGATAAATAAAATAAATAGCAGTATTTCATTAAATTAGAAAATGCAAGAGTAAAATGATTTTGCTAGTAATTAAACATCTAGCTCCTGATGGAAGCATATTTATTTTGGCTTAATAATGTTATGCCAGCAAATACATGTTTAATATTACACAATGATTACAACTTTTCCTCCCTATATTCAGCATACACTTTAATTTCAAATTAATATTTACACATCATGGAACTAATTTATTTAAAAAATAAAAATGTTATGTGTAAACACACAAGTATATAAGCTGCCTTTTTTTCTTTTATGAAATACAATCACAGTAAACTTCATTTCAACACATGCCCTCCAATTTCGTTAGTGATGATTATATAAGCTTATGATAGAACAAGGAAAGAGGAACCAAGTGTCGCAGTTAGGCTAACAAAATTTAGGTTGGATTAATATGTAAATGAATAATATGAATTATTTTAGGAGTCAAAGCTATTGTACTATCTGCTAGAACTTACTGCTTATAGGGATAAATAAGATATCAAATGCTTTGCATAATAGTGGGTGTTTTGTTACATCTGCATAAAAGCAAAATTAAAACTTTCCTGTATTTAGCTGGTACTGTGAAAACTATACAAAGTATTTAGGAGTATTTATAGTATTTGTATCAAACCATTTAATATCCAAATGAATGATGGTCATGGGTTAAAGGAAAGAGAGGGAAACTAGTGTTTACAGAGAATCTGCCATTTTCAGCTGTGTGCTGGGTCAGTAAATTCATCCAGCATTTCAATGAACTATTACTAGTCTCAATTCATTAACAAGAAAACTAAAATTCACAGGAGCTAAGCAAAATTTTCAATTTTCCATGCTAGTGAATGGCAGACCCTATCTTTAAACACATGTCTGTCTCATGAGTTCATATTTTATTTCGTATATCACAAAATTATAAAGGATAGACACCAGGGTAATTATTTTTAGGCCAATTCTACATTTTTCAATTTTTTTTCAAGCAGTGATCAAACAAAAAATTTTGCACACTTTTTTGTGCAGATATCTAAGTAATTCTGTAAGCTAGTTTCTAAGAAATAAAATTTTTAGAACAAGGTGAATGTTTTAACTTTTCATATACTTGGTACAGCTACATTGTTTTTCCCATGGTCTTACCAATGTACATTCACATAGTATGGAAGAGTGACTATTTTCCTCAATCTTACAAATAATAAATAAAAATTATGATAATTTTATCTTTTTTTCTGCTATGATATGTGAAAAATGACACCTCACAATTTAACATTTTATGGAAAAAATTAGTATACAAAACAAATCCAATATTTAATTTTTATTACAGCTGGCCAAATTAAAATTAACCATGCTGTTCTATCGTAATACAAAATATACTTGCTAGGCCAAATTAATAATGTAGAGACAAAGACCTTGTTTACCATAGCCAAAAAAAACATAGTTGATGGGTCGATGACTTCATTCTAGTCATGTTTTCCATCTTTGTTTTAAGTATTGTTGACACTAAATATTTACAGGTCTAAATCTTCTCGGCGTCATACATTCCTGGAAATTAGAAAATAATTTCTCCCATCTGCAAAGAGTAAATCTGGTCAAAAGAGAAAATATCAAATTAAGTAGATGAAAATGATTTTCTGCTTTGTTTTCTATTTTTTCCCCCCGGTACTTGAAAGTAGTCAAATAAAAAATAGATTCAGAGTTGATTTGTTCATATAAACAGACCCAATATGAAATTATGATGATTAGACTATTTCCTATGATGGCTGTAACAAATTACCACAGGCTCTGTGGCGTAAAACAGTGCTTTATTTTCTTACATTTCTGGAGATCAGAATTCCCACATTTATGTCAACGGGGCTGACTTCTTTTGGAGGCTCTAGGGGAGAATCCATTTCTTCATCTTTTCTAACTTCTAGAGGTCACCTGCATTCCTTGTTTGCTGACACTTTTCACACATGACTACATCCTTTTCCTTCCATCTTCATGTCTCCTAATTGTTCTTCTGTTGTCAGATCTCTCTCTGCCTCTCTCTTATTAGAACACTTGTGATTACATTTTGGATCCACCTGGATAATCAAAGACAATCTCCACATCCCAAGAATCTTAATCACTTTGGCAGTGTCTTTTGCTATATAAAATAACATCCACAGGTCCAAGATGTTAGCATTTAAATATCTTTGTGGTTATTCAGCCTACCAAAATGATACAAACTGCCAATCTGTAGAATTATTTATTTAATCTTTTTATTCAGTAAAGTTATTCTCAATTAAAGAGCAGATTTTACAGGGCAATTTTTTGAAGAGTAAAACTTGTAGAAGGTTCAATTGATTAATTACTGTTTACAGCCATGAATTCAGACATGCATAGTCATTTAAACATTTTGATTTCTTTAACATATTTTACAAGTGGAAACCTGTCTAACACAAATGGTCCTACTGCTTTATATCTTTTTCTGCCTACATCTATCTAAATTGAGAAATATACGGCATGAATAAGTACATTCAGTTTCCATGGCTATGGCTAAACAATTACTGGAAGCATTTTATATGGGAATAATTTACATACATTTGTGATATTACTTTTCTTATCTGTCCTCACTATTTTGAGCAATCTTTGACTTGCTCTTCAATCCTAGTTTATGGAAAAGTTAGTCTGGCCATGTTAATAGCAGTGCTGGTGTCGGGGTACCTTGAAGAAATGTTTGTTTAGGAGTTAGAGATAAACAGCTGTGTCTTTATAGAATGCTTATGCTAATGTGCATCTGAAATCTCCAGGAATATGACTTAGTATGTAGTGTTTCTAAAACTCAATTTAATCAGAGACACTTTTGTACTTGGAGTTTCAACATCTTCAGCAACTAGTGAGCCAAGGAAATACTAAACATTAAACATCCACAGGACTTTACAATTGTGAAATTTGAAAGTTTCTGAAAACTAAAAGTGTGTTGACTTTTTAAAAATAAAAGCCAAACCAAAATGTAAGGCTTGTGTGTGGGTGGATTTGTGTGTGTTAACAATACTTAGTGTGACTACTGATATCTTTGCTAAGGAAACATAAGAAAATATGCTTGGTTATGGGGTGCTGCCCCAAGACTTTCCTGGTAGTGTTATATAAGATGTGGTATATGCAAAATATTGCCAGGATTTCAAATATTAGACATATCACATTTTAGGAGTGGCTGATAAAAGATTATGAACCTCTATTATAAGAAGCACCTATATTCTTTCCACGGTGACCAAAAAAAGTCTTTTTTTTTCACCTTTAGATTTGATCACGGTCTAATGACCATTATCTCAAGTGGGTCCACAACCCTACTCAACAATGTGACTATAGTTTCTTAGAGTTCTTCCTTTTATTTGGAAAATAGAAGCAATTGGTAGAGTCCTGCCTGCTTTTCCCATCATCAGCACCATCAACCTAGCTATTTTTCATCTGTGCCTATGCACTTTATTTACCACCTATGGCAGAGCCTAAACTATCTTCATGTACTTAAGGCCTTGCTGCCATTTGTACACTGTTCCTGCAGTTATCCCCCTACAAGCATGTATGCACACACTTATGAATCCTGAGTTTCTCCTTTTCTACAGCATCCTTCCCAATAGCAGGCAAAAGTGTTGTACTACCTCTTATTTTATATCACGACACTCATATCAATGAAGACCATGTACTCTTCTAATGACTGTCACATCTTCTGCTCCCCCTCAGAGCAGAACTCCTAAATGAGCTGTCCTGACTCACATTCTCTACTCCTTCACTTGCTTTTCTCTCTTCAGCCAACTCTAGTCCACTGAAATTGTTCTTATCAAGGTTGCTAATAATCTCCATTGTGACAAATTCAATGGCCATTTCTCTGTCCTTATCTCATATTAGAATTTGGCCCAAGCAATTCATTAGTCAATCATGAAAGTATTTTTTTCACTTCGCTTCCCATTTTAGTTTCAGTTTTTGGTTTTGTTTCTTTGTTTGTTTTCGTTTTTTCTGTCTACCTCAAGGCCTATCTCTTGCATCTCTTTTTTACTTCTACATGATCTAGGGACCTAGCCTTTAGGACACTCACTGCTTATGTGATTCCATCTGTTCCAGTGATTTGTAAATTTACCAGTGTTTCTACTGTGCTCCAGATTCACTTATTTAACACCCATCTCACGGGGATGTCTAACAAGAATAGACAGTTTCAAAATAGGAACTGTTGACTTTCCTTTATAAACCTGTTCCTCTCTTAATTTTTAAAATTTTTAATCTCAATAGAGAACAAGGTCATTCATCAAAATGTTCAGTCCACCAATTTAGGAGTTATTCTTGAATGATAATTTATCATATATTCTCACTAACCCACTCAATAAGTGCTGCTGGTGCTGCCTACAGACTTTATACCAAATTCTCTGACTTTCCACTGTGAATCCTGCTACTGTCCTAGTGCACATCTTTGTAGTATGTCACTTAGATTACTGCAGTAACCTCCTGCTTCCCCGTTTCCCAGCTTTCATTCCTTCAGCAGCAGCAAGCATGATCTTTTCAAAATGGATACTTTCCTCAGAACTCTCAAATAACTTATCACATTCAAATAAAAACATACTCAAAATAATTGAAAACAGGTATGCAAATAAATACTTTTACATGAGTGTTCATAGTAGCACTATTCAAAATGACCAATAAATAAAAACAACTCCAAGTCTTTCAACTGATTAATCATTAAAAAGTCATAGTATATACATGCAATGGAATAGTATTTGGCCATTAAAAGGAATGATACACTGATACCTGCTACAATGTGGATGAACATTGAAAACATTACACTAAGTGAAAGAAGTCAGCCACAAAAGGTTGCACGTTGTATGTTTCTTTTTATATGAAATATCCAGAATAGTTAAATCCATAGATACAGAAAACAAGCCTCCTACAAGCTCATAAATTTCATTACCTACCACTCTCCATTTACATCTCCCATTTTAACCACACTGGTCTCTTTGCTTATTTTTAGTCTCAGCATATTCTAACTTAGTTTATTTATGATTGCTTTTCTATTTGCTTGGATTTCTCCTAAATCAAATCCTAGAGTGGTGTATTCTAGCATTTCTTTAAAGTAGCGTCTTAAAATGTCACCTCTCACAAACACCTTCCCTTCCACTCTATCCAAGTCTACACAGACATCTCTAAAAACCATGTAGATTAGAAGCAGCATAGCTACCCACAAAAACATTTTTAGCATAACTAAAATACATTCATTACAACAAATTTAAAATTACCTCAGCAAAGGATATAAATGCCACCTATAACAACAGTTCTGGCTCTGGAGCCCACACTGAATTAGAAAGACAGACAGAGACTGTGCATCAGGAGAGGGGGAGGCCTAGCAGTGGCTGAGAGTGGATAAAATCAGACCCACAAATGAGAATCCCATAGTAATACTGAGAATAGGTCTAAGGAAATATTGAGCACAGATATAAGAGCAGGTGAAATAGAAAAAAAGGTGTTTGAAATTATGTGAGACTAAATAGAACAATTTTGGGAAGATATGGTTTCTGGGGC
The DNA here is from genome assembly GCF_006542625.1 of Nomascus leucogenys. NCBI lineage: Eukaryota > Metazoa > Chordata > Mammalia > Primates > Hylobatidae > Nomascus > Nomascus leucogenys. The sequence goes on from NW_022097721.1 coordinate 46,432, forward strand.
AAATTAGAAGTGTGTGGAAAACTCTTTGGTGGCTCTGTGGCTAAAGGAAAAATAAAAGAATGAAAAGGTTAAAATTAAAGGCCCTACTGAAATAAAAAGAGAGTCACTATATCAGAAAACCGTGTAACATCAAAATATAAAGACACCCCAATTAAATGTTTTTTTTTTCATTAACTACACTAGACAATGTTCATGAAGAAGAAATCTATAAAGGCACTAAAATTTTCTCTGACCTTCCACCAGTGGTTGCTTGTTTAGGAAAACCTTAGTACCTCAAAATGAACAGAAAATCACTGGCAATACCTATACAAATTTATAGAAAGAAAAAAAATAGTGAGCAAAAATTTTCAACTGATGAAAATTCTCTTCCTTCCAAAAGTAATTAAAAAAAACAGCAAGCAAGAAACAACAACAACAAAAAGAAACAAAACCTATCTTAAATATATTTTTAAAAAATTACCTGGAAATATTAAAAAATTATATTTCTAATCAATGAAACAAAAAATAGCAATGGAGAAAGCATACAAAGATGTGAAATGAAATCTAAAAAGGTCAGAAAAGAGAAGAAAAAGAAAAACTCAGCAGCAAAGCATCAGCCATTAGGTAGCTACAGAAGAATAGATTCTAATGAGTACTTTATAAATGGCATATGAGTGCCATTGAGGAAGGAAATGAAGAAAACTCAAACAATACAACAGAAAAAATTATAAAGGTTATAACTGAAAAAAGTTTTTCAGAAATAAGGATCTTCAGCCACATGTTGGTTGAAAAGTCATATTTTGGTAATTCTTAAATATGTTCTAGAAAAAGTTTTAGTTCTTCAGGATATTTTTTTAAAAATCCTCTGGACTTTCAGGCAAACAGATCAAATTACTTAAAAAGGAAAAAAGAAAATTAGGTTGTCGTGAGAAATCTTCACAGCAATAGTCAAAATAAGGCAGCAGTAAAGCCTTTTTTAAAAAATGCAAGGAAAGACTCTATGTGCTAAGGTACCTTTCTGGCATCAAGATTATAAGTGCAAGTGCTGGGAGGATGGGATGCCTGGAGAGAACATGGAGGCTCAGCTCCCCTTTCCATGTACCTTCCCCAGTGCAGCTCTTCCATTCCGCTGTTCCTGAGTTGTATCCTTAGGCATGATTCATTACATCACCAGCCAGTAGTGATAAAAAAATTCAGGCCATTTCTTCTCCCCGGAGGTGTTGTGTGGGACACTGGGGTGCCTGAAATTGGTAAACTTCTAATCACTTGGTTGGTTCCCCTGGAAACCAGCCCTCATGCTTGGGCTTTCCAGGAGCCCCCAGCCCCCAGCAATCTCATTAGCATATGAAAATACTTACCAGTTCAGAGATTGCAGGAATTTAAAAGCTGTGTGTCAGGAAATGGGAAGAGACCAAACATATATTTCTTACCATGTCACATTGACAATTATTTGGTATATTTAAGTGTCTCAGGCATCACATAGAGATGTATCATGTTCCAAACAAGAAAACGGAACACAATAGGAACTATGAGACTAGGAGATGGCATACTTTTTATCCACCTAAAGTTAATTATAACTTCTGGAGCTGCTTCTGGAGTTAGACATATATTGCTATCCAATAGAAAGAACAGCACTGGAATTCTCACTAGCTTGTTTTGTCATTTAAGCTTCCTAAATCGGATCTGCTTCTAGCTTCGGTTTTATAATGTACAATGATACCTACTATAGAACATGAACAATACTTAAGTACCTTCCCTTTACCCCATCCCTAAATGAGACCTGAGCCATAGGAATGATGACTGGCACTGAAATAGTTGGTCACCTGGAAACTCCGTGAACTCTGAAATTTCCCCATGTTGCATTATCAGGCTGAAAAAAAAAAAAAATGTATAGTGACACCCGTAAGTGTGTTTGAGATAAGAAGAGATTAAGGAGTAATAGTTCCCTGGTGCAGGTTTTACCATTATTCTTCCAATTTTTTCATTCTAGATGAAGGTAAACCAATTGGAACACCACTTATTTTTGCACTTCCCTCTTTGCCCTCTCTTCCTTTTGTCTCTCCTTCAAATCAGCAGAGGCAGAAATGTGTTTTTAGTCAAAACTACGGATTCACATACACACTCACACACAGACATCCATTAATTCCTTAGCATCACCCCCATACACTATACCTAAGGTATCTCTTTGTTTACATTTTGATTATCCACACGAAAATAAAATCTATGAAAACACCTGAAAAACAGAATTAGTCTACTGAGGCCTAGGGCAACCTGGTGTAAATGTACTGTGCATGTGGTAGGTGGTGGTAGCTTATTGCCACATCATGATGGATGATGTGTATCATCCAGAGCTTGACTCTGGATTTGTCCCTTGTGAACATTAATTAGTAAGGCAAAATGGCTTGAGTTTTTGGATCAAAAGAGACTGTACTAATAAAAAGAGCAAAGGATACTATAAGGATAAAAAAAAAAACCTGTGCTATTAAAATCTCTACAAGTTATGCAAAAACATAAGAACTGAATGAAATTGCCTTTAAATAGTTGGGTTCTTTGAATTGCTTACCTAAAATTATTCTTACTATGGAGAAATAAAAAGTTGCTCTGCAGAAATGAGAAATTTATTATAGCTGAGCCAGATTATACATATGCATGTGTATACATGGGAATATATATGACATATATCTATGAATATATATTATATATATATATAAAACATTACCATTGAACATGATATTGAAATAATTAGAATCTAAAAGTGAGTAAAACTCCTTTAATATTTAATATACTGGTGGCTGTGCTAAAATTCATATGGGATATTTTATGCATAATTACCAGGCAGGATTAATATGAGGATTACTATTTATGTGACAGAAACATTTGTAAACCACCTTGACCTTCTCAAAGAAAGGTTGCACTAGTGATTACAGAGTAATGTCTGCTTTCCTTTTAATCACAGTCTAAGATCAGGTCTTCATTTCACAGTGGTAGAGGAAGTTGACATAATGAAAAACATCTAAATAAGTAGGCAGATGGTCTTGAGAGATAGTATGGATGATTATTTAAGAGTTTTATAGCCTTCTTTTGGTGGTTGAGTTTTTTAATCTGTATTTATTGAGGATAACTTTATGTTTATTGACACCATATGCTAATACTATGTAAACACAGGATGTCTTCATATTTAGTTAATATTCCATGTACTGAACTCCTCAAAGATTTCAAATAAGCCTACATACACTATCCATATGTTGCTTTTTAGCAAGGATGCTAAAAATTGTAAAGATTTTAACTTAGCATGGGGATTTATGTATTTTTATATATATATATACACACACACATACATATTTTAGGGGGTCATGTATTAAATACTATTCCTGTATTAGAGGTTCGTGCTTGTCATCAGTCAGTATTTTTAGTATACATGTATGTATTGCCCTTACTGTCACCACTAATTCATACTTTGTGACTGCCCCTTGCATATATCCTACCTATGTAAATCTGTATTTGCACAAAGAAGCTACTAGAAATTTTGATTACTTCTTAATCAGAATTATTTAACTAATCCACTTTTAATGTTTAAAATTAAAGGATATATATATATCTCACATATTCATTTATTTTAATAAACATTTGAGGGCAATTATGAACTGGTATATTATAAAGCATATTGTAGGATTAGGGAAAAGAAGTGGAAGGGAGAAATAAAAGATGATAGAATATTGAATAATATTTACCTGGTTCTCCAGAAGATCAAATTTCATGGTAAAGACTGAATCCAAGGGAAGTACCTATACAACAATTTATATCATAATTGAATAAGCATAAAGTAAGATATTTGAGCACTTTGTGGAGAGAAAGGGAATAAATTAATTCTGCTCATGTGTCAGTTGAAAGGCATATAGAGATATGGGTTTTCTACATGCTAAAGTGTCTTAGTTTGTTCAGGCTGCTATGACAAAATACCACAGACTTGGTGGCTTAGAAACCAAAGAAATTTATTTCTCAAGTTTCTGGAGCCTGCATGCCTGATCACCACCCAAAAGCCCTACCTCTAATGCCATCATCTTCAAGAATACTATTTCAAAATATGAATTCAAGGGGAAAACAAACATTGAGCCCACAGCACAGAGATAAGTGGGCATTCTTAGCAGAGGGAAATGTACACAGATAATAATATGAATAACACAGAGTTATCTTAAGGAAAAATCACATAGTTTGCTGGGGCTGGGACTACAGCATAAAGAACTGGGTGATAAATTGAGGCAGGTATATGAAGAATTATTACATAGAGACAATCCAGGCCCCCACAGAAAATTTCAGCTGGAGTAGACACATGAGAAATTTTTGTTTCAGAAAGGTCACTTCTGATGACAATACTGAAGACATGCTGTGAGATTAGCAAGGAAGATAATTTATGTAGTGGCCAATATAATATTAATGAGATTTCCATGAAAAATGGCTTATGGTCAAATGTAATTGTGAAATTCTCAGTCAATAGAAGCATTTTATAAAAGATTGACTAATGGGTCACTTGGAATTTTAATATGTTAATATGCACTTTGATACATACACGTGCATGAATAGTGTCTACACCATTATCCTAACTTATTTAGCTGTAAGAAAAAAGAACTGTACGTTGCTCAAGGCTAATGAAATAGTGGATCTGCGGGGTCTATTCCATATCTGTTAATACAAAAGTGTTATTTACTACTCTAGATTCATTTCACTGGAAAAATGAAAAGATGGTGAGTGATATTCTTAGTCAATGGCAGAGGGATGGGAAGAAAGAGAAAACTTCAAGAGGTAATTAAAATAAATGACCAACAGAATTTGTTAAATGCTTAACGTAAGGTTCTTGACAGAGAGGCTTCATGAGGTAAATGAATCTCCCTATGTTGGGTGTGAAACCATGCTTCCATACACATTGGTGCTTCATTCTGAAAAAAAGGTATTTTAACTTTTGGCAGCTGTCTGTAACCACTAAAAGATTAAAACCCATTGGTAATAGGCCAAAAATGAAACTCTGGCAGAGACTAGATAGATCCAAAGAAGGGGAAAATGGAAATGAGAGAGACAATCTTGAGAAAGCAATGTTCCGAAGTGAAAGCAACAAGGAAGCTACTACATAGCAAGGGAATGAAGAGCACAGATGCTGGAGCCAGATTGTGTGGGCACAAGTCTTGGTCCTACCCATAGCTAAGATTTTGTTTGGGCAATTTAGCTCTTTTATGAAAACTATCTACATTTATAGTGCAAATAAAAATAGCGGACAACCTCACAGGGTTGTAGTGATCATCAAATGGTTTTATACATGCTAATTGCTTAGATAAGTGCTCAACACATAGGAAATGGAAATCATGAACAAGGACCTTCCTGGTGATTTATATATGCTATTAATCCTCACAGCAACATCAGGAGGTGCTATTATGAATTTTCATCATGGAACACAAAAACTGTCATGAAAATTTAGTAGACACACAATTCTGTTTTACTCCTAAACCCAAGCTCCTTCAAGTACACTACATGGACTTGACAGACTTTCAAAACAGGGAGTTTGGAACCTGGATAATCTTGTCAAATCCTACAGAGGGAAAATACAAAAAGGAGCTACTAGATCGGTGTTTCTTATAGCAGGCAAACCCCAGCCCCCCAAACAAAACAAAACAAAACAAAACAATTTCATAAAAATAGACTTGTTGATGGCAGATTGGAATAGAAGATAAGCACATGTAAATAGCAAATACAAACCAAACTCGGATGAATTATCACAATAAAGGGGAAGAAGCAGATAGGTAGTACCTACAAAGAGTTAAGATAATGTTTTTTGGGGGGGAGGGGGAAGTGTGTGTTTGTGAGAGAGAGTGTGTGTGTGTGTGTGTTTAAACGTTTACCTTTATGTGTGTTTGGAAGATGAGAAGCTTGAGCATACTAGCATATTCAGGAGAAGGAACCATTGAAAAGATAAAAGGTAATAATGCTAAAGAAAGAGGGAATAATACTAACGGATGTATCAAAAATTGGAATAGAAAATATCATTAAATAGCGAAGGATGTCTTGCTTCCTAAAATAGGAGGGAAGTTAAGGAATGGAGTGACCTCTATTCACCTCTGAACCCAGGGATTCAGTAACATAGATCAGTAACTCTTCCCGAGTGCTTACAATGCACTGTGCACTATTTTAAGCGCTTTCTGTAAATTTATGTTGCTTTGAGGTAGCTAGTATAACTAAAAGGATAGTAGAGTAAAGAGAGGTCCTCCAGTGGCTGTTCTGGGACATGAATTTGACAGTCAGTCTTTAGAATCCATGTACTTTACTCCATGCACTGCTTCTCTGCCCATCCCCTCTCTGGGCAGTTAGAAGTGGGAGGCTGGATCAGCGTCTTTGAATGTGGTGGAATGTAGAGGTGTCCAAAGAAGGAGCAGTGGAAAGAATCTAACACATACAGATAGGACAAACTGAAAATGGGAGCAGCAAGAGACAAAATAGAAGACAGAAAACTAGCAAAAGATTATAGAAAGAGGGGAGGCTTAGAGAGAAAAAGAAAAGATAAATGAAGACAAATGCAAGCCATATTAGATATCAAGTCAAGTGCATTATTAAAATTAAACTACTTTAGTCATTTTGAGCACACTTGTTTTTAGAATAAGTTATCACAATATTAGGTTTGAAATTTTGTCTTTTTTTTAAAATAACTTTCTTGAGTAGCTAAAACCATTGTTTAAAAAATTCTCTTCTACGATGCTTCTGTCATGTTTTGGGCTAATTGCACAGAAAAGATGAAATCATGTTGAGACAGAATTGGGTGGAAATGCCTAGTTGAAGGGATAAAAACTGAAAATTATAAATAATGAAATTTGGAAGTCTTGTCAATAATTCTTTAATCCCCTAAACAGATTGTATCTTTTAAAATTACATTTCAAAGGTAGTATTTTGTTTCCCTGGGGATTTTTTAAAGAAATTTGGGCAAAACCAAGAATAGGGATGTTATTATACAAATTACTCAATAGCAATTTTGCTCATGGACATTGTTAACTATGTATGTAGGTTAAATAATTTTTTTCCTATAAGAAAATAAAATACAGTTTTAGATTCTAAATAGCCAATTTGTTGTATGTAGTTGACAGGGTAGCCTTTTTTAGTAGAGCTACTTTATTTTCAGCCTAACCTATATTTAAGTATGAAATTTATTGGAGAATGAAAAATTAACTTTTGCTGCTGCTACTTTTGAAAAAAATTTTGTAGAAAAGAGTATTAGTTATAAAATACGTAATAATCTTTTTCTTTCTTTCTCCGTACTTCACCTGAGTTCTATATATATATGGCCGGGCACAGTGGCTCACACCTGTAATCCCAGCACTTTGGGAGGCCGCTTCTAGTGGATCACTTGAGGTCAGGAGTTCGAGACCAACATAATGACACCCTGTGTCTACTAGAAATACAAAAATTAGCCAGGCACGGTGTTAGGTGCTTGTGATCCCAGCTACTCAGGAGGCTGAGGCTTGAACCCAGAAGGCGGAGGTTGCAGTGAGCCGAGATTACACCACTGCACTCCAGCCAGGGCAACAGAGCAAGACTCCTTTTCAAGAAAAAAAAAAAAAAAGAAAAGAAAAAATAAATTGCAAATAATATGTGCACCAAGACATAAGACAGTAAGCATTTTTTTTTTTTTTTTACTCCTATGTCAGTTCCTGAACAGTTTGGTAGAACATTTCCTTAATCATCAATTAACAAACAGGTTACAGAAATTGAGTGAGAGAGGACTTCCTGGAGGATTACAATCTAATTATGTTAACAGGAAGAAACACAAACTGATTTTTATTATGTCCTACAGTTTTTCACTGTTCAGTATAAATTATACTTTTTCTCAAGGAAAGATAGCTATAACGGCTAGGCTATGAAATGTTGGGAGATACTGAGAACAAAATTTTGCTGCAATTTATTAAGAATAGTTGTTTTATTTTAATTTTAAGTTCCCAGTGTATTTTGTTGAAAAAAAAAAAAAAACCTACAAGGAAGTTTAAGTTACTCAGGGACTAATCAGTTAGCTGGCCACTTGTTTATATAAAATGGCATTTTCTTCTAGGTTTGCCTTTACTTTTCACCTAACAGTGTCATAACTTATTACAACTTCATCCTGAGTAGAAAGAAAACAGAACTAGCTAATATCAGCTTGTTGGCTTTATGCTTGTGAAAGATGTTGGCACTGTGGTTTAAAGTGGAGGTGTTATTTATTTTGAGTCGTTATTCATCCATCACTGGTTTTTACTAATGAAAAGTTAGCTGTGGTTACCTACTAAGAGATCAATTCCATTTTAAGAGCAATTTATAAAGCTTGAAGACAGCCATGAATATAAAATAGCACAATTCACCAGGTCTTCACAAAGAATACTCAAAATTGAGTATATCAATTTCAAAATCTAATTTTACCACTGGTGTAAAGAGAAAGTAAGTTTAAAAATCCCAAATCCTCTTTTTTTTGTTGGATTAGGTTCCTGCCTTTCTTATTATTCTTTGCTTTCATCTATTGTATCCAGCATAGTGGTATCATATCAATGAAAAGCTAAAACTCCTAGTAACTTGTAGGAGCACATTGACATAGGTGAAAAAAGAGAGACTTCAACTCAATACAAAACTTTACATTAAAATGAAAGGCCTACTCAGAAGGGGAAACATCTAGATCCACTTCCCTTAAATACCAATCCTTACCAGAAAATGCATATTTAGTAGTATTTTATTTCACAATGTGTGAGTCATCTAGCTCAAGAAGGAATAAAGGGAGTCTTTAGTTAAATCAGAGGATGTTGTGAAATAGCACTGCAGTGTTCGTAATGAAATTCTATTTATATTCATCAATGTTTATCAGACCGACTTCCATTATATCTTCTCTAGGATCTAAAAGTCTCCATGATATTTTTATTTATAAATTATGTCAGTGTTCATACACATTCATATATATATATATATATATATACACACACACATACATGTACACATATACATACTAGAAGAATTAGACGGCAGTCTTACAGCCAAATACCACAATTTTTTTTATTACTTACATTTGCTTCTATCTTGGGGCCAAATGAAGAATAAATGTTTTTGTTTTCTTGTCAGTTTGAGTTTTCAAGCTGTCTTCTAAGACCATATTCTTGGGGCCTGTTTTTCAAGTTTAAGAAACACGGGGATAGGTGACTCTTATTTAACCAATTGCTGTGTCAGTTCCATGATCTTGGCGTTAAGACCTGGGTGAAATGATCAAAAATGATCTACATTTTGGTTATTAACATATCTTCCATGTTCACATCCTTTTCCTTTCAGAATTCCTAGCCTTAAAATAATAAAAAAAAGGGCAGAAGATAGTCAGACTACTAGGGCTCTTGAGGAGGCTCTCCTACCCTCACTCACATCACAGCTGCTGCTTTCCTAATGGTCAGGATTAATGCCAAGCCTTAGAAAATATCTTAAAAGAATCCCTTCCCTTCACCTTTTTCTTTCTTATTAGCTCCAGGTGTTCTCTTTTTTGTATAAATTCAAAAGTTCGGTCATGGTGGTTGGTTAAGAGAATAGATTAAAGGGTGACACGTATGGATTGTATCAAAATATCACATGTACCTCATGTACAGCCATTATACATCCATAAAAATTACAAATTAAAAAAAACTTTTAAAACAATACTTTAAAGAATAGTAAATGATAGCATAGAGTTAAGAGAATGCATTGTGGAATCCGATTGCCTGTGTTCAGATTCTCCGTTCTACTACTTATTAATTCTGTGACACTGGACATGATATTTGACTTCTTAGTGCCACAGTTCACAATTTATAAAACGGGAATGAAAATAGCACTTACTTTGTGTGTATTGTTGATGAATTCACAAACCAGTAATTAATCATATTTGATATTTACAAGTAACAATCTGAAACTAAAATTAAAGTTTTATTAAGGTAATATTTGAGTGCAATGTCATATTACAATTAGTATCATGTCTTCATGAAAAAAGTAATGGTCTATGAATTTACCAAGGATAAATGGCTGGTCTGTTCGATATCCCTGTGACATTTTTCTTTTCAGCCTAATAGATGACTTTTATTTTAATTTTTTTAGCTGTAAATAAAATTTTAAAATTCTATGAAAAAAATGCAAAGAAATCCTGCTGTTCATATACAGTTATTAATAACATAATTGTATCACTAGATTATTAAAATTCACATACATATGCCACTGTGGCAAAAGGATCCTTATTATTGAAAAGAACACCAATAAATGGTTAAAAAACATAGTTTTGCATAACTTTGCTGATCATGAATAGTCAAAGACTAATGTGGGTTTAAAATGTGGGTTTAAAATGGAATTATTTTTAGTAATATCAAAGAAAATCTAAAATCATATGGCAATCAGTCTTTTATATTCTGGGGAAACCTTAAGAAATAAAAGACTTGTGAC
>NW_022097722.1:0-10216 GCF_006542625.1 Nomascus leucogenys
AAAGTATCAGTCTGGCCCCTGGTTAAAGCATGTTTCTAATTAAGCCATGATATAAAGTGCTCACAGCCAATTGCATTGTGACTCTGGTGATAACTCACCAAATGCTGTGTTGTCTTCATTATCTCATTCCCTGACACTTCCCTGATGAGCTTATAAATCCCTGTGGAATCATGGCCTCCATCTCTTTAATGAGGCCTTTAAAAACTGGGAGAAAAATATAGCAGCAGATAAGATTGGCTCCACTGTAGACCTACTTCATAAAGTTTCTCCTCCCCCTAGTGAAATAAACACCATTTGATAGCCCAGGAGTTTAATTCCATGTGAATTGGCCAGGGCATATAATTGAGTTAATTCTTCAAGCAGCAAAAGAATATTAAAAGTAGTTTCTGTCTTCCATGACCTAGTGGGTAACAGAAATAGAAATACTCCTTTGTTCGAGTAAAGAGAAGTGTAGAGGCCAGTGGCTCATGCCTGTAATCTCAGCACTTTGGGAGGCTGAGGAAGGTGGGTCAACTGAGGTGAGGTTCAAGACCAGCCTGGCCAACATGGTAAAACCCCATCTCTACTAAAAATACAAAAATTAGCTGGGCATGGTGGCAGGTGCCTGTAATCCCAGCTACTCAGGAGGCTGAGGCAGGAGAATCACTTGAGAGCCTTGAGACCCTTTTACCAGCCAGTTACCAATAAAAGAGAGCCAAGTTTCCACAGGTGTCTTCCAAACAGATCCTCTTACCCTGTGCCTAACGTGTTCCTGTTCTGACGCCTCATGCTTGGCATCTTCCTCTGTTTATACTTCTCTTCATGTCCCTTAAACTTAAATTAACCTTTAGTGTTTCATATCCCTAACTTTACTGAAATGACTCTGCAAGAAATTGGGTAAGATTCACACTAGATCTCCTCCTCTTCCTCTCTCTCTTTTTCTTCCTTGTATGCAATCAGGGGATTTTACTATAATTAATCCTCTGGGAACAAATTCCTAACTCCAATCCACTCTATATGATAAACCTACCCAAGCTCCCCTCATGGAAGTGATCAGACAGTTGAATTTTGTGCTTCTGATGGTAAACAGTGCATAGTGTATTACTCTGTTTTCGCACTGCTGATAAAGACACACCCGAGACTGGGTACTTTATAAAGAAAAAGAGGTTTATTGGAGTCACAGTTCCATGTGTCTGGGGAAGCCTTACAATCATGCTGGAAGGACAAAGGCATGTCTTACATGGTGGCAAACAGAATGAGAGCCAAACAAAAGGGGAACCCCTTATAAAACCATAAGATCTCATGAGACTTATTCACTACCACAAGAACAGTATAGGGGAAACCACACCAAGATTCAATTGTCTCCACCAGGCCCCTCCCACAACATGTGGGAATTATGGGAGCTACAATTCAAGATGAGATTTAGGTGGAGACACAGCCAAACTATATCACATGGCCAACAAATGCTTGATATTATAATTATTCTTGTTTGAGTACAGGTATGATATGAGGCTGGAAACCAGATGAAAATCAAACATTTTAGAAATTCATCCCAAAAATCATTTAGTGGGAGGGAGGTGTAGTCATGACTCCAGAGGCACAGTCAGGCAAAAAGCCACATCCCAAGTATTAAAAGCCTGCAAACATTGCAAGGTGTTGATTAGAGGTCAAAACAAAAAATCTGCAAACATATCAAGAACAACAGAAACCATAATATAGTTGTCCAAGCAAGGGCAGGTTCTGGAAGAAATAATCCTGAATGTGAACCACAGGTCAGGAACAAAGAAACCCAGGGAACGTGGTAGAAGCAGGAAAGTGGGAGTGATATGGAGATACCAACTAAAGACACCTGCTTTGGTCTGGACTGCTTTCAAGAAGCTCTCCATGTCAGTTCCTATTCCCTGATGTCCAAAAATAACATCTGGCATGCAACAGGTAGACAGGATTCATTAAAAGGGTACAAGTTGGAGCAGGCTTACTGGACATTTACTCAAAACAAAAGCTCATCTTGGAGGTTTCCAAGAGCCACTTTTTTTTCTTTTCTTTTCTTTTCTTTCTTTCTTTCTTTTTTTGTTTTTGAGATGGAGTCTCACTCTATTACCCAGTCTGTAGTGCAATGGCATGATGTCAGCTTACTGCAACCTCCACCTCCCAGGTTCAACCAATTCTCCTGCCTCAGCCTCCCAAGTAGCTGGGATTACAGGCATGAGCCACCACGCCTGGCTAATTTTTGCATTTTTAGTAGAGATAAAGTTTCACTATGTTGGCCAGGCTGATCTTGAACTCTTGGCTTAAGGTGATCCACCTGCCTCGGCCTCGCAAACTGCTGGGATTACAGGCATGAGCCATGACGCCCAGCCAAAGAGGCCAAAAGTGTCTATGAAAGTATAGACACTTTGCTTATTGAAAAATGAAGTTCCTTCCACAAAATAGCCTCATCTTTTCACGTTAGAGTTCTGCAGGTATCATCACCTCACAACACATAAAATAACACCAACCATTGTCTATTGATTGTGACAATGCCTGTTCCTGTCTCCTGGGACACATATGTGAGCACTTTAAGTTGAACTTTGCGAATGGCTCTTTCTGAGACTGAGCTTCACCAGAGCTGACCTTAGTTGGATCAAAGCAGAAAAAGCAATAGATCAGTTCACTGCAAGGCCAAGAGGAGAGGAGGCTTTTACTTCCCCATGTGGAGGTGAGTCAGAGGAACAAATTCTAGTCCCAGCTCTAACACTATCCAGCCAGGTCAGCATACGCAACTCACTTCAATTCTCCGAACTTCACTCAACCTCAAAGGGATGCTGTTGTAACTCAGACAACAGTGACATCAATGATCCTTCCCCTCAAACTCTAGATTTTAACATTGTTTTGCAATCTCATTCCCTTAATTGTGGACAGCCCATTGTCTCTCCCAAAGACTTGTGAAGATTGTGGGCGGGCTTCTATTTCCTTGCCACCTTTGGCTTAAAGCTTTGTCATTTACTCTTGTCATGATACATTATCACTACAAAATGATGTTGCTTCCCATTATCCAGACAAGGAAACCACCTCTTCCCCTTGATTTCCCTCACACCCACTAACACAAGACCTTTGTATTTGTAGCAGACTTCTGGATATTCAAATACAAACAATTAAAAATAGGATCTTTAGCTTCTTTCTTCTCAAAGTTCATTATTGAACATCCCCTAAGCCAGATCCTCTTTCTCTTCTCTATTCTCCTCTGAATTTGTATTCATTCTGTTGTAGAATAGCTTACTCGTTTCCTTTTAGCACCATCTCCTTCCAACCTCTACTTGCATTCTACACTGAGTGGCTCATTGTGGGGGTTCAGTCAGGCTGGTGGAAAAAGTTTTAGTTATAATAACCACAAACCTTCTTGGAAAGCCTGCGAGTTTGCATAACTTTGGTAACAGATCTGGCTGAAGGCAGCCAGACTCTCTTTGCAGGACCCAGAGAGCTTAGGGTGCAAATACAAAGGAATGTAGAGTACTTTATATGACTAACTTGTTTACTCATGTGGTCCTAAGACTAACTTTTGATTTACCGTGGGTGCTTAATTGCTTTTTACTCTGGAAGTCCACAATGTCAATTACCATCCAGTGGTGTTGACTCAAGCCTTTGTCAATTAAACTTCACTGAATAAATGCGAGTCTCACTGGCTGGTCAGGGCTGTGGCTACAACTATGTGGCATGGATGCTCAGTCAAACTGGCAAAGCAGAATATCTGTGTAGTGTATTTTATTCATCCATTATTGGGTCAGGGTCTGCGGGACAGAACCCCACAGATCATAAATGTCGTTCCCTAAGCAGAGATACCCTCCTCTCTAAAAACACTTCTGGGCTGGGTATAGTGGTGCACTCTTGTATTCCCAGCACTTTGGGAGGCTGAGGCTGGAAGACCACTTAAGCCCAAGAGTTCAAGTCTGCAGTGAACTATGATCTTCTGACTCTTGTCTTTAGACATTAACTGTTTATATCTTTATTTAAAGAACCTAAAGTAACAGTAGACATAACTACTTGCCAAATTCTCAGGGACTTCTGAGCATTCATAATGCTCAGCATTTATAATGCACTAGGAATTGTGCTGAGAATTTTCACATCAGTCAATTCACACATTGCCTTCAAAGCTCCCAAACCTGGGGTCGACATTCTAAACTGAGTTCAACCTGAGGAATCCATCAACCTGACTCATTCTAAGGTCACATCATATAGAGTGGTTTGGAGTTTGGAATTTGTTCCCACAGGATTAACTGTAGTGAAAATATCCCGATGTCATAGAAGAATGAACAAGGAGGAGGAAGAGGAGAGGAAGATGAGATCTAATTTGAATCTGACTCAACTTCTTGCAGAACTATTTGAGTAAAACTAGCAGTGGATATGTCCACAGATAAATCAAGATGTTTCTGACATAGGAATAAGAAACTGCAGTTTTCGTTCAAGGGCAATGTGTCTATGCTGGAGAGGAAGGCTGGAGATCAAGCATAGAAAGATCTCTGTTCCTGGAGCCCAGTGCTGTATCCATGATTCCTACTGAAGACACAAGGCAGAGGGGTTGCAGCAAAGAACTGTATAAATACCTGCTGCAGTAGCTTTGGTGGGAAGATCAGTGGGTACCATTGCAGAGGCCTCCTCTGGCGGCGGCAGTGGCAGTGCCTTCGCAAACATTGACGGAAGTGTTGCCATTTGGGAAGAACATTTCAGCAGGAAACATCGCCATAGGCAACTCTGGGAAGAAGCTTTGAGAAGAGAGGGGAAAGGGGGACATTAAAAGTGCCTCTTGGAAATTCCCAGAACACTTTGTGGGCTGTTTGAGGGGGCTACATTTTTGCAGATCATGTGAAAATTGATCCAGAACAATACTTTTTGTAAGAATGTTGTCTTTAAAAAATTATTTTACAAGAGTTTTGCATTCACACAAAAAATGAGAAGATAGTGAAAGTAACCATATAACTCACTCCCATTTTTCCTATTATTAACACTTTACATTACTGGATAATTTATCATAATTAATGAACTAACACCGATACATTATTAACTAAAGTCCATATTTGGTTTAGATTTCCATAATTATTTTTTAGATGGAGTTTTTCTCTTATCACCCAGGCTGGAGTATAATGGTGCGATTTCAGCTCACGGCAACCTCCACCTCCCACGTTCAAGTGATTCTCCTGCCTCAGCTCCCCCAGGTAGCTGGGATTACAGGCATGTGCCACCATGCCTGGCTAATTTTTGTAATTTTAGTAGAAATGGGGTTTCACCATGTTGCCCAGGCTTGTCTCGAACTCCTGACCACAGGTGATCCACCCACCTCGGCCTCCCAAAGTGCTGGGATTACATGCATGAGCCACTGTGCCTGACTGATTTCCATAATTTTTACCTAATGCCCAAGATGCAGTAAATTTATTGTAATTAATGAACCAATTGATATATTATTAACTAATGTCCATATTTGTCTAGATTTTCTTCATCTTTACCTAATGTTCAAGATTTCATCCACGATGCCACATTTACTTGTCAAGTCTTTTTAGACTCCTTTTGGCTGTGGTGGTTTCATAGGCTTTCCCTGTCTTTGATGACCTTGACAGTTTGGAGTATTGGTCAAATACAAGTAGAATGTCTCTTTCTTGGAGTTTGTCTGATATTTTTTTCATGATTAGACTGAGGTTATGGGTTTTTGAGAAGAAGATTACAGAGGTAAAGTGCTATTATTATCACATTATATGAAGGGTTCATACTTTCAACATGATTTATGATTGTTGATGTTGACCTTGATCACCTGGCTGGGTAAAATTTCTCAGGTTTCTCCTCTGGAAAGTTATTTTTTTACCCCCTTTACATACTGTAGTCTTTGGAAGGAAGTCACTATGTGTAGCCCACACTTAAGAAAAGCTTTATTATTTTACGCTTTATCTCCTTGAGACTAGAGTAGCTACATAGAATTACTTAGAATTCTGTACCAGAGAGTTGACTATTTTACATTAATTTATTTATAGATATTATTTATATATTTATTAACGTATATTTATTAAAATATTTATTATAAACTATGATATATTTATACATAAATAAGTGTATGTGTATTTATATAAGTATATATTTTTATATAAAAGGTGTATATTTATATATAAGTATATATATTTTCTAGAAATAAGTATATATAAATCATGTTGCTATAAAGACACATGCACACATATGTTTATTGCAGCACTTTTCACAATAGCAAAGACTTGGAACCAACCCAAATGTCCAACAATGACAGACTGGATTAAGAAAATGTGGCACATATACACCATGGAATACTATGCAGCCATAAAAAATGATGAGTTCATGTCCTTTGTAGGGACATGGATGAAGCTGGAAACCATCATTCTCAGCAAACTACCGCAAGGATAAAAAACTAAACACCGCATGTTCTCACTTATAGGTGGGAACTGAACAATGAGAAACCCTGGACACAGGAAGGGAACATCACACACCAGGGCCTCTTGCGGGGTGGGAGGAGGGGGAAGGGAGAGCATTAGGAGACATACCTAATGTTAAATGACGAGTTAATGGGTGCAGCACACCAAAATGGCACATGTATACATATGTAACTAACCTGCACGTTGTGCACATGTACCCTAAAAATTAAAGTATAATAAAAAATAAAAATAAAATATAAAATATAAAATATTACTTCCTTGAACACACAGTCTGAGCATCCAGACTAACGAAACCTCAAAAAAAAGAAATAAGTATATATAAGTATTGTATATATAAAATACTTTTTTTTGTTTTTTGAGACAGAGTTCCACTCTTATAGCCCAGGCTGGGGTGCAATAGCGTGATCTCGGCCCACCACAACCTCTGCCTCTCTGGTTCAAGTGATTCACCTGCCTCAGCCTCCCGATTAGCTGGGATTACAGGCATGCACCACCCCGCCTGGCTAATTTTTTCTATTTTCAGTAGAGACAGGGTTTCTCCATGTTGGTCAGGCTGGTCTCAAACTCCTGACCTCAGGTGATCTGCCTGCCTCAGCCTCCCAAAGTTCTGGGATTACAGGGCATGAGCCACCACACCCAGTCAATACTTTTATATATAAATAAGTATATAAAATAAGTATTATATATATAAAATACTTTCTACACACATATAAAGTATTTTATACTTTGAATTATAATTGAATATTATTATATTTTTGTTCAAATTGTTCCAGCTCCAGCCATTGGAAGCTCGTACAGTTGGGCCCTAAGTTCTTTTTAAAAATCCTCAACAAAAATACCCATGTGTGTATGTGTTCACCTGTGTGCTGTCTTACTTTT
Organism: Nomascus leucogenys; assembly: GCF_006542625.1. Classification (NCBI taxonomy): domain Eukaryota; kingdom Metazoa; phylum Chordata; class Mammalia; order Primates; family Hylobatidae; genus Nomascus; species Nomascus leucogenys. Next base: position 7,284 of record NW_022097722.1, read on the forward strand.
TTCCTAGCGGGGAGCACTTCCTTACTTCCTGGCTCTCCAAGATGCTCTGGGTTCATCTTCTATATTTCCTGCTGCAGTCCTAGAATCAGCCATTTCTCCAAGGAGCTCGGTTCTTTTTATGGTAGTTTGCATGGTCTTAAAACCCAAAATGTAGATACCACATGTGCTCCTTGCTACTGGGCTAAGGTTGATTCATGGCCCTCGATTGTATGTGTGTATATTAACAAGTACACATACACACATTGTTCTATTTTTCTATATTTAACCCATCTTTATCTATTAATATATTGAGGCAATCATGAGTTCTTGCTGATGTCTTCAACTCTAATTCATTATCACATCAATATTCAAGCCTCCTCACCTGTAGATCTACACATTTCCACTCCAACAATGAGAAATCTAACTCTGACCATCTGCCATCCATTTACTTCATTGTACATTTCCAATGTAAATGTATAGCATTATTGGGATTTTAGCGTGTACTCCTGTGCTATATAACTTTATCAACTAGAGTACAATGCTTGTGTACTGTTCCTTTTGCCTTTAGTTTTACAGACTCCACTCATTTCCAAAGTTATTTTGGTCAGCAAATTTTTCCCCAATCCGCTTCAGTAAGGTTGTTTCATACATTTTTAACATAATGTAGATTATTTTGTCATATGCTGCATTTTATTCTGGCACCTTTTGAACTCTTAAATGATTTTTTAAAAATCAATATACATTAAGGTTTATTCTTTGTGTGTAAAGTTCTATGACTTGACAAAAGCCTAGTGTCTTGTATCCACCACGGCAATATCATGCTGAATGACTTCACCACCCTAAAAATCCCTCTGTGGGCTAGGCACGGTGGCTCATGCCTGTAATCCCAACACTTTGGGAGGCTGAGGCAGGCAGATCACTTGAGGTCAGGAATTTGAGACCAACCTGGCCAATATGGTGAAACCTCATCTCTACTAAAAATGCAAAAATTAGCTGGGTGTGGTGGCAGGCCCCTGTAATTCCAGCTATTTGGGAGGCTAAGACAGGTGAGTTGCTTGAGCACAGGAGGCAGAGGTTGCAGTGAGCCGAGATTGTGCCACAGCATGCCAGTCTGGGCGACAGGGCAAGACTCTGTCTCAAAAAAAAAAAAAAACTGTGCATTACTGATTCAACCCTCCTCTCTCCCCCAGAACTCCTGGCCCTAGGGACCAGGGATCTGTTTATCATCTCTATAGTTTGTCTTTTCTAGGATGTCAGGTAACTGGAATCAAGCATTACACAGCCTGAACAGGCTACATTCATTCACTTAGCAATATGAATTTAATATTCATGCATGTCTCTTCATGGCTTGGTAGCTCATTTTTTTAATCAATGAAAAGTATTGCATTCTATGGAATAGAAAACTTCAGTTTGTTTATCCATTTGCTTACTGAAGGACATATCCATCTACCTTATAAATATTTTGTTGTATTTATATTTATTACATTACGTAAATATTTCACTTTTAGGGTTCAGCTGTAAATAGTATTTTTTAAATCACAAATTCCAATTGTTCATTCTGGAAAACAGAGAAGAAATTGACATTTATATATTAACTTTGGATATTGCAATCTTGCTATACTCACTTACTAGTTCCAGGAGATTTTTATGGATTCTTTTGTATTTTCTACATAAACAATCATATCATCTGTGGAGAAAGCCAGTTTTATTTCCTCCTTTCTAATCTGTTCTTGTCTTATTGCCCTAGCTAGAACTTCTACTAAATGTTGGTTGATGCAACTTGATATAGATATTTTAACTCATAAAATTCTGTAACATAATGGCATTATTCCTATTTTACAGATAAAGAACCTGAGGTTTGAGGCATTTAATTGGTTGGGCACGGTGGCTGATGCCTGGAATTTCAGTAGTTTGGGAGGCCAAGGTGGACAGTTCATTGAGGTCAGGAGTTCGAGACCAGCCTGGCAAACATGGTGGCACCCCATCTCTACTAAAAATACAAAAATTAGCCCAGCATAGTGGTGGGTGCCTGTAATCCCAGCAACTCAGGATGCTGAGGCAGGAGAATCACTTAAACCTGGGAGGTGGAGGTTGCAGTGAGCCGAGATTGTGCCACTGCACTCCAGCCTAGGTGACAGAGCAAGGCTCTATCACACACAAAAAAGACATCTAATTAAGTCAGAAAAAGGATAAAAACCTAAGTATTCTATCTTTAACTAGGCAGCACTTAGCATGGTGTACCTGTCTTTGCTACTTGCTATCTGTGAGAGACTGAGCAAGTTGTTTAAACTGTTTTAAGTGTCAGTTTCCTCAAATGTAAATGAGGATGCTGATAACAGGCCCTTCTTGTTAAATTAAATTAAATGTGTTAAAAGTTTTAAGTACCTGGAAGAGTATGTCGCACTACTATAAAAAAGAGAAATCAAAAAAAGCCCGAAGCTTTTCCTATTTCAGCATCTGCATTTGAACATGTCTTTTCTGAGACTGAAAGATATTAATAGAATCAATTTCCTGAGTTTATTGTCTGTGAAATATGAACTACAGAACAAGCACCAGGTAAGTACTCTACAAATATTGTCTGTAGTTATTAAAATACTTACTAACTTGGGTGTTGTCCCATATTTCACTAGTACGGATATTCCTAAAATGAGCATTCTTACACACATACTTTTGCATAAGAATGATTTTTCTGCAGACTGAAATCTGAGAAGTGGAATTGCTGGGTCCAGGACATGGATGTTGTAAATTTCAATACGTATCATACGATTTCCTTTAAGAATTGACTACTTTAAATCCTTCACAATGTTTTATTCACAACTCCACCAAGTTTTTTTTTTTTTGTTCTTTCTGTTGTTTTAGACTAGAGTCTTATTCTGCCATCCAGGCTCGAGTGCAGTGATGCAATTATAGTTAACTATAGCTTCCAGCTTCTGGCTCAAGCGATCCTCCCATCT
>NW_022097723.1:0-36071 GCF_006542625.1 Nomascus leucogenys
CAGAATTTAACCTTTCTTTTCATTGAGCAGTTTTGAAACACTCTTTTATATAATCTGCCATTGGATATTTGGAGAGCTTTGCAGAATATTTGAGAAGGAAATACCTTCAAATAAAAACTAGACAGTAGAATTCTGGGAAACTACTTTGTGTTCTGTGCATTCATCTCACAGAGTTGAACCTTACTTTTGATTGAGCAGTTTTGAAACACTCTTTTTGCTGAATCTGCAAGTGAAAATTTGTAGCGTTTTGAGGCTTTGATGAAAAAGGAAATATCTTCATATAAAAACTACACAGAAGTATTCTGCAAAACTTCTTTCTGATCTGTGCATTCATCTCACTGAGTTGAACCTTTCTTTTGGTTGAGCAGTTTTGAAACACCCCTTTTGTAGAATCTGCAAGTGAAGATTTGGGGCGCTTTCAGGCCTATGGTGAAAAAGGAAATATCTCCACATAAAAACTACAAAGAAGCATTCTGACAAACTTCCTTGTTATGTGTGCATTCCTCATTCACATTTCAAAACTTTCTTTTGATTGAGCTGTTTGAAACACTCCCTTTTGTAGAATCTGCCATTGGATACTGGAGAACTCGGTGGCCTATAGTATAAAAGGAAATATTACAAATAAAAACTAGACAGAAGATTCTGAGAAACTCTTTTGTGATCTGTGCATTCGTGTCATAGGTTTGAATCTTTCTTTTGATTGAACAGTTTGGGAACACCCTTTTTGTAGAATCTGCAAGTAGACATTTGGAGACCATTGAGGGCTAAGGTGAAAAAGGAAATATCTTCACATAAAAACTACAGAGAAGCATTCTGCTAAACTATTTTCTGATATGAGCATTCATCACACAAAATTGAACGTTTTTTTTATTGAGCAGTTTTGAAAACTCTTTTATTAGAATCTGCAAGTGGACATTTGGAGTGCTTTCAGGCTTATGGTGAAAAAGGTATTATCTCCACTTAAAAACAACACAGAAGCATTCTGAAAAACTACATTGTTATGTGTGCATTCCTCACTCAGATTTTAAACCTCTTTTGATTGAGCAGTTTTTGAAACACTCTTTCTGTAGAAACTGCCATTGGAAATTTGGAGAGCTCTGCGGCCCTATAGTAGAAAAGGAAAGACCTTCAAATAAAACTAGACAGAAGAATTCTGAGAAACTTGTTTGTTATCTGTGCATTCATCTCACAGAGCTTGAACCTTTCTTTTGATTGAGCAGTTTTTAAACACTCTTTTTGTAGAATCTGCAAGTGGACATTTGGAGCGCTTTGAGGTGTATTGTAGAAAAGGAAATATCTTCACATAAAAACTACACCAAAGCTTTCTGCGAAACTTCTTTTCTCATCTGTGCATTCATCTCACAGAGTAGAACCTTTTATTGAGCAGTTTTGAAATACTCTTTTTGTAGAATCTGCAAGTGGCCATGTGGAGTGGTTTGAGGCCTATGGTGCAAAAGGAAATATCTTCACATAAAAACTAAACAGAAGCATTCTGCAAACTTCTTTTCAATCTGTACATTTATCTCACAGAGGAGATTTCTTGATGAGAAGTTTGAACACTCTTTTTGTGATAGCAAGTGACATTTGGAGCACTTTGGCCCTAGTGAAAGGAAATATTTCCATAAAACCACACAGAAGCATTATGCGAAACTTCTTTCGATTTGATTCATCACACAGAGTTGAACATTTCTTTTGATGAGCAGTTTGAACCACTCTTTTGTAGAATCTGCAAGTGGAATATTTGGAGTGGTTGAGGCCTCTGCTGAAAAAAGGAAATATCTCCACATAAAAACGACAGAGATGCATTATGACAAACTTCCTTGTTATGTGTGCATTCCTCACTCAGAGTTGAAGCTTTCTTTTCATCGGAGCAATTTTGAAACACTCTTTTTGTAGAATCTGCCATTGGATGTTTGGAGAGCTCCGTGGCATATTAGTGGAAAAGGAAATATCTTCAAATAAAAACTAGACAGAAGAATTCTGAGAAAATTTTGTGATCTGTGCATTCGTCTCACAGGGTGAACCTTTCTTTTGTTTGAGTAGTTTTGAAACACTCTCTTTGTAGAATCTGCAGTTGGATATTTGGAGAGCTCTATGGCTTATACTGGAAAAGGAAATATCTTCAAATAAAAACTAGACAAGAATTTGAGAAAACTGTTTGTGATCTGTGCATTCGTCTCACAGAGTTGAACCTTTCTTTTGATTGAGCAGTTTTTGAAACACTCTTTTCGTGGCATCTGCAAGTGGACATTTTGTGCGCTTTGAGGCCTATGGTGAAAAAGGAAATATCTTCACATAAGAACTACACAGAAACTTTTATGCGAAACTTCTTTCTTATCTGTGCGTTCATATCACAGAGTTGAACGTTTCTTTTGATTGAGCGGTTTACAAACACTCTTTTTAGAATCTGCAGTGGCATTTGGAGGCCTTTGGGGCCTATGGTGAAAAAGGAAATATCTTCACATAAAAACTACACAGAAGCATTCTGCGAAACTTCTTTCTGACCTGTGAATTCATCCCACAGAGTTGAACCTTTCTTTTGATTGAGCAGTTTGAAAAACTATTTTTCTAGAATCTCAAGTGGACATTTGGAGTGCTTTGAGGCCTATGGTGAAAAAGGAAATATCTTCACATAAAAACTACACAGAATCTTTATGAGAATCTCTTTCTGATCTGTGCATCCATCTCACAGAGTTGAACTTTCTTTGATTGAGCAGTTTTGAAACACTCTTTTGAAGAATCTGCAAGTGGATATTTGGAGCACTTTGAGGCCTAATTGTGAAAAAGGAAATATCTCCACATAAAAACTACACAGAAGCATTCTGCGAAACTTCCTTGTTATGTGTCATTACTCACTCAGACTTTAACCTTTCTTTTGATGAGCAGTTTTGAAACATTTTCTTGTAGAATCTGCAAGTGACATTTGACACTTTGAATTCTATGGTGTGAAAGGAAATATTCCACATTAAAACTACACAGAAGCATTCTGACAAACTACCTGTTATGAGTGCATTCCTCACTCAGACTTTAACCTTTCTTTTGATTTGAGCAGTTTGAAACATTCTTCTTAGAATCTGCAAGTGACATTTTGAGCACTTTGAATTCTATGGTGTGAAAGGAAATATCTCCACATTAAAACTACACAGAAGCATTCTGACAAACTACATTGTTATGAGTGCATTCCTCACTCAGAGTTTAACTTTTCTTTTGATTGAGCAGTTTTGAAACACTCTTTTTGTAGAATCTGCAACTAGACTTTTGGAGCACTTAGAGGCCTACGGTGAAAAAGGAAATTACATAAAAAATTCACAGAAGCATTCTTACAAAATCCCTTGTTATGAGTGTATTCCTCATTCAGTGTTTAACATTTCTTTTGATAGAGCAATTTTGAAACCCTCTTTGTGTAGACTCTGCCACTGGATATTTGGAGAGTCCTGCAGCCTCTAGTGAAAAAGGAAATATCCTCAAATAAAAATTAGACAGAAGAATTTTGAGGAATTTTTTTGCTATATATGCATTCGTCTCACAGAATTGAACCTTCTCTTTTGATTGAGCAGTTGTGAAACACACCTTTTGTAGAATCTGCAAGTGGACATTTGGAGCACTTTGAGGCCTACAGTGAAAAAGGGAATATCTTCACATAAAAACTACACAGAAGCATTCTGCGAAACCTCTTTCTGATCTGTGAATTAATCTCACAGAGTTCAACCTTTCTTTTGAATAAGCAGTTTGAAACACTCTTTATATAGAATCTGCATGTGTACATTTGGAGTGTTTTGAGGCCTATGGTGAAAAAGGCAATATCTCTACATAAAAATTGCACAGAAGCATCCTGACAAACTTGCTTGTTATGTGTGCATTCCTGACACAGAGTTTAACCCTTCTTTTGATTGAGCAGTTTTGAAACACTCTTCTTGTAGAATCTGCCATTGGATATTTGGAGAGATCCATGGCCTATAGTGGAAAAGGAAATGTTTTCAAATAAAAACTAGACAGAAGAATTCTTAGAAACTTATTTGTGATCTGTGCATTAATCACACAGAGTTGAAACTTTCCTTTGAGCATTTTTGAAACATTCTTTTTTGTATAATCTGCAATTTTTTGGAATGCTTTGAGGCCAATGGTCAAAAAGAAAATATCTTCACATAAAAAATACACAGAAGCATTCTGAGAACATTTCTCAGATCTGTGCATTCATCTCACACAGTTGAAAGTTTTTTGACTGAGCTGTTTTGAAACACACTTTTTGTGGAATCTGCAGGTAGACATTTGGAGCACTTTGAGGCCTATGGTGAAAAAGGAAATATCTTCACATAAAAAGTACACAGAAGCATTCTGGAAAACATCTTTCTGACCTGTGCATTCAGCTCAAAGAGTTGAACCTTTCTTTTGATTGAGCAGTTTTGAAACACTCTTTTTGTAGAATCTGCAAGAGGACATTGGGAGCACTTTGAGGCCTATGGTGAAAAAGGAACTATCTTTACATAAAAGCTACAGAGAAGAATTCTGTCAAACATTTTTTGATCTATGCATTCATCTCACAGAGCTGAACCTTATTTTTGATTGAACTGTTTTGAAACAATCTTTTTGTGGAATCTGCAAGTGGACATTTGGAGCGCATTGAGACCTATGGTGAAAAAGAAAATATCTTCACATAAAAAGTAAACAGAAGCATTCTGGGAAACTTCTTCCTGATGTGTGCATTCATCTCAAAGAGTTGAACCTTTCTTTTGATTGAGCAGTTTTGAAACACACTTTTTGTAGAATCTGCAAGTGGACATTTGGAGATCTTTGAGGACTATGGTGAAAAAGGAAATATCTTTACCTAAAAACCACACAGAAGCATTCTGCAAAACTTCTTTCTGATCTGTACATTTATCTCACAGAGTTGAGAATTTCTTTTGATTGAGAAGTTTTGAGACAATCTTTTTGTGGAATATGCAAGTGGACATTTGGAGAACTTTGGGGCCTACAGTGAAAAAGGAAATATCTTCGCATAAAAACCACACAGAAGCATTCTGCGAAACTTCTTTCTGATCTGTGCATTCATCTGACAGATTTGAACATTTCTTTTGATTGAGAAATTTTGAAACACTCTTTTTGAAGAAACTGCAAGTGGACATTTAGAGTGCTTCGAGGCCTATGATGAAAAAGAAAATAACTTCACATAAAAGCTACACAGAAGCATTCTGTGAAATTTACTTCTGACCTGTGCATTCATCTCACAAAGTTGAAACTTTCTTTTGACTCAGCAGTTTTGAAACCCTCTTTTTGTGGAATATGCAAGTGGATATTAGGAGCGACTTGAGACCCATGGCGAAAAATGAAATATCTTCACATAAAAACGACACAGAAGCATTCTGCAAAACTTCTTTCAGATCTGTGCATTCATCACACAGACTTGAATCTTAATTTGGATGGAATAGTTTTGAAACACTCTTTTTGTTGAATCTGGAGGTGGACATGTCGTACACTTTGAGGCCTATGGTGTAAAAGGAAATATCTTCATATAAAAACTGCACAGAAGCATTCTGCAAAACTCCTTTCTGATATGTGCATTCATTTCACAGAGTTGAAACTTTGTTTAGATTGATCAGTTTTGAAACTCTCTTTTTGAAGAATCAGAACGTGGACATTTGGAGCACTTCGAGGCCTATGGTGAAAAAGGAAATATCGTCACATAAAAACAACACAGAAGCATTCTTGGAAACTTCATTCTGATTTGTGCATTCCTCTCACAGAGTTGAATATTTATTTGATGGAGCAGGTTTGAAACATGCTTTTTGTAGAATCTGCAAGTGGACCTTTGCAGCGCTTTGAGGCCTATGGTGAAAAAGGGAATATCTTCACATAAAAACTACACAGAAGCATTCTGCGAAACTTCTTTCTGATCTCTGCATTCATCTGACAGAGTTGAAGCTTTCTTTTGATTGAGCAGTTTTGAAACACTCTTTTTGTAGAATCTGCAAGTGGACATTTGGAACGCTTTGAGGCCAATGGTGAAAAATGAAATATATTCACCTAAAAACTACACAGAAGCATTCTGCAAAAGTACTTCCTGATTTGTGCATTCGTCTCACAGAGTTGAAACTTTCTTTTGAGTGAGCAGTTTTGAAACACTCTTTTTGTAGAATCTGCAAGTGGCCATTTGGTACGCTTTGAGGCCTCTGGTGAAAAAGGAAATATCTTCCCCTATATACTTCATTGAAGCATTCTGTGAAAATTCTTTCTGAACTGGGCATTCATCTCACAGTGTTGAACTTTTTTTTGATTGAGTTGTTTTGAAACACTCTTTTGGTGGAATCTGCAGGTATACATTTGGAATGCTAGGAGGCCTACGGTGAAAAAGAAAATATCTTCACATAAAAAGTACACAGAAGCATTCTGGTAGCTTCTTTCTGATCTGCGCATTCATCTCAAAGAGTTGAACCTTTCTTTTGATTGAGCAGTTTTGAAACACTCTTTTTGTAGAATCTGCAAGAGGACATTTAGTGTGCTTTGAGGCCTATGGTGAAAAGGAAATATCATTACATCAAAACTACACAGAAGAATTCTGCGAAACTTATTTTGATCTGTGCATTCATCTCACAGATTTGAACGTTATTTTTGATTGAGCTGTTTTGAAACACTCCTTTTGTGGAATCTGCAAGTAGGCATTTGAAGCCCTTTGAGGCCTATGGTGAAAAAGGAAATATCTTCACATAAAAAGTACACAGAAGCATTCTGGGTAGCTTCTTTCTGATCTGCGCATTCATCTCAAAGAGTTGAACCTTTCTTTTCATTGAGCAGTTTTGAAACACTCTTTTTGTAGAATCTGCAAGAGGACATTTAGTGTGCTTTGAGGCCTATGGTGAAAAAGGAAATATCATTACATCAAAACTACACAGAAGAATTCTGCGAAACTTATTTTGATCTGTGCATTCATCTCACAGATTTGAACGTTATTTTTGATTGAGCTGTTTTGAAACACTCCTTTTGTGGAATCTGCAAGTAGACATTGGAAGCCTTTGAGGCCTATGGTGAAAAAGGAAATATCTTCACATAAAAAGTACACAGAAGCATTCTTGGAAACTTCTTTCTGATCTGTGCATTCATCTCAAAGAGTTGAACCTTTCTTTTGATTGACCAGTTTTGAAACACTTTTTTTGCAGAATCTGCAAGTTTACATTTGGAGCGCTTTGAGGCGTATAGTAAAAAAGGAAATATCTTCAAATAAAAACCTCACAGAAGCATTCTGTGTAACTTCTTTCTGTTCTGTGCATTCATCTCACAGAGTTGAAACTTCCTTTGGATTGAGCAGTTTTGAAACACTTTATTTGCAGAATCTGCAAGTGGACATTTGAAACGTTATGATGACTATGGTGAAAAAGGAAATATCTTCACCGAAAAACTTCACAGAAGCATTCTGGGAATCTACTTACTGATCTGTGCATTCATCTCACAGAGTTGAAACTTTCTTTTGATTGAGCAGTTTTGAATCAGGCTTTTTGTAGGATCTGCAAGCAGACATTTGGAGCGCTTTGAGGCTTATGGTGAAGAAGGAAATATCTTCAAATAAAAACAACACAGAAGCATTCTGTGAAACATCTTTTTGATCTGTGCATTCATCTCACATAGTTGAACCTTTCTTTTGATTAAGCAGTTTTGAAACCCTCTTTTTGTGGAATCTGCAAAAGTGGACATTTGGAACGCTTTGAGGCCAATGGTTAAAAATGAAATATCTTCACCTAAAAACTACAGAGAAGCATTCTGCAAAAGTTCTTTCTGATATGTGCATTCATCTCACAGAGTTGAACCTTTCTTTTGATTGAGTAGTTTTGAAACCCTCTTTCTGTAGAATCTGGAGGTGGATATTTGCTTTGCTTTGAGGCCTACGGTGAAAAAGAAAATATCTCCACATGAAAACTACACAGAAGCATTCTGCAAAACTTCTTTCTGATCTGTGGATTCATTTCACAGAGTTGAAACTTTGTTTAGATTGGGCAGTTTTGAAACTCTCTTTTTGAAGAATCAGAAGGTGGACATTTGGAGTGCTTCGAGGTCTATGGTGAAAAAGGGAATATCTTCACATAAAAACAACACAGAAGCATTCTGTGAAACTTCGTTCTGATTTGTGCATACCTCTCACAGGGTTGAACGTTTATTTGATGGAGCAGGTTTGAAACACACTTTTTGTAGAATCTGCAAGTGGACATTTGGAGCGCTTTGAGGCCTATGGTGAAAAAGGAAATATCTTCACATAAAAACTACACAGAAGCATTCTGTGAAACTTCTTTCGATCTGATCATTCATCTCAAAGAGTTCAACCTTTCTTTTGATTCAGCAGTTTTAAAACACTCTTTTTGTTACTATCTGCCAAGAGGACATTTGGAGCGCTTTGAGGCATATGGAGAAAAAGGAAATATCTTCCCATAAAAACTACAAAGCAGCATTCTGTGAAACTTCTTTCTCATCTGCACATTCATCTCACAGAGTTGAACCATTCTTTTGATTGAGCAGTTTTGAAACACTCTTTTTGAAGAATCTGCAAGTGGACATTTGGAGTGCTTCGAGGCCAATGGTGAAAAAGGAAATATCTTCAAATAAAACTACACAGAAGCATTCTGCGAAACCTCTTCCTGGTCTGTGCATTCATCTCACAGGGTTGAACCTTTCTTTTGATTGAGCAGTCTTGAAACCCTCTTTCTGTAGAATCTGGAGGTGGACATTTGCTTCGCTTTGAGGCCTACGGTGAAAAAGGAAATATCTCCACATGAAAACTGCACAGAAGCATTCTGCAAAACTTCTGCTGGTCTGTGCATTCATCTTACAGAGTTGAAGCTTTCTTTTGATTGAGCAGTTTTGAAACACTCTTTTTGTAGAATCTGGAGGTGGACATGTCGTACACTTTGAGGCCTATGGTGTAAAAGGAAATATCTTCACATAAAAACTGCACAGAAGCATTCTGCAAAACTCCTTTCTGATATGTGCATTCATTTCACAGAGTTGAAACTTTGTTTAGGTTGATCAGTTTTGAAACTCTCTTTTTGAAGAATCAGAACGTGGGCATTTGGAGCACTTCGAGGCCTATGGTGAAAAAGGAAATATCGTCACATAGAAACAACACAGAAGCATTCTTGGAAACTTCATTCTGATTTGTGCATTCCTCTCACAGAGTTGAACATTTATTTGATGGAGCAGGTTTGAAACATGCTTTTTGTAGAATCTGCAAGTGGACCTTTGCAGCGCTTTGAGGCCTATGGTGAAAAAGGGAATATCTTCACATAAAAACTACACAGAAGCATTCTGTGAAACTTCTTTCTGATCTCTGCATTCATCTGACAGAGTTGAAGCTTTCTTTTGATTGAGCAGTTTTGAAACACTCTTTTTGTAGAATCTGCAAGTGGACATTTGGAACGCTTTGAGGCCTATGGTGAAAAATGAAATATATTCACATAAAAACTACACAGAAGCATTCTGCAAAAGTTCTTCCTGATTTGTGCATTCGTCTCACAGAGTTGAAACTTTCTTTTGAGTGAGCAGTTTTGAAACACTCTTTTTGTAGAATCTGCAAGTGGCCATTTGGTACGCTTTGAGGCCTCTGGTGAAAAAGGAAATATCTTCCCCTATATACTTCACTGAAGCATTCTGTGAAACTTCTTTCTGAACTGGGCATTCATCTCACAGAGTTGAACTTTTTTTTGATTGAGTTGTTTTGAAACACTCTTTTTGTGGAATCTGCAGGTAGACATTTGGAATGCTAGGAGGCCTACGGTGAAAAAGAAAATATCTTCACATAAAAAGTACACAGAAGCATTCTGGGTAGCTTCTTTCTGATCTGCGCATTCATCTCAAAGAGTTGAACCTTTCTTTTGATTGAGCAGTTTTGAAACACTCTTTTTGTAGAATCTGCAAGAGGACATTTAGTGTGCTTTGAGGCCTATGGTGAAAAAGGAAATATCATTACATCAAAACTACACAGAAGAATTCTGCGAAACTTATTTTGATCTGTGCATTCATCTCACAGATTTGAACGTTATTTTTGATTGAGCTGTTTGAAACACTCCTTTTGTGGAATCTGCAAGTAGGCATTTGAAGCCTTTGAGGCTATGGTGAAAAAGAAATATCTTCACATAAAAAGTACAAGAAGCATTCTGGTAGCTTCTTTCTGATCTGCGCATTCATCTCAAAGTTGAACTTTCTTTTATTGAGCAGTTTTGAAACACTCTTTTTGTAGAATCTGCAAGAGGACATTTAGTGTGCTTTGAGGCTATGGTGAAAAAGGAAATATCATTACATAAACTACACAGAAAATTCTGCGAAACTTATTTTGATCTGTGCATTCATCTCACAGATTTGAACGTTATTTTTGATTGAGCTGTTTTGAACACTCCTTTTGTGGAATCTGCAAGTAGACATTGGAAGCACTTTGAGGCCTATGGTGAAAAAGGAAATATCTTCACATAAAAAGTACACAGAAGCATTCTTGGAAACTTCTTTCTGATCTGTGCATTCATCTCAAAGAGTTGAACCTTTCTTTTGATTGACCAGTTTTGAAACACTTTTTTTGCAGAATCTGCAAGTTTACATTTGGAGCGCTTTGAGGCGTATAGTAAAAAAGGGAATATCTTCAAATAAAAACCTCACAGAAGCATTCTGTGAAACTTCTTTCTGGTCTGTGCATTCATCTCACAGAGTTGAAACTTCCTTTGGATTGAGCAGTTTTGAAACACTTTATTTGCAGAATCTGCAAGTGGACATTTGAAACGTTATGATGACTATGGTGAAAAAGGAAATATCTTCACCGAAAAACTTCACAGAAGCATTCTGGGAATCTACTTACTGATCTGTGCATTCATCTCACAGAGTTGAAACTTTCTTTTGATTGAGCAGTTTTGAATCAGGCTTTTTGTAGGATCTGCAAGCAGACATTTGGAGCGCTTTGAGGCTTATGGTGAAGAAGGAAATATCTTCAAATAAAAACAACACAGAAGCATTCTGTGAAACATCTTTTTGATCTGTGCATTCATCTCACATAGTTGAACCTTTCTTTTGATTAAGCAGTTTTGAAACCCTCTTTTTGTGGAATCTGCAAAAGTGGACATTTGGAACGCTTTGAGGCCAATGGTTAAAAATGAAATATCTTCACCTAAAAACTACAGAGAAGCATTCTGCAAAAGTTCTTTCTGATATGTGCATTCATCTCACAGAGTTGAACCTTTCTTTTGATTGAGTAGTTTTGAAACCCTCTTTCTGTAGAATCTGGAGGTGGATATTTGCTTTGCTTTGAGGCCTACGGTGAAAAAGAAAATATCTCCACATGAAAACTACACAGAAGCATTCTGCAAAACTTCTTTTGATCTGTGGATTCATTTCACAGAGTTGAAACTTTGTTTAGATTGGGCAGTTTTGAAACTCTCTTTTTGAAGAATCAGAAGGTGGACATTTGGAGTGCTTCGAGGTCTATGGTGAAAAAGGGAATATCTTCACATAAAAACAACACAGAAGCATTCTGGGAAACTTCGTTCTGATTTGTGCATACCTCTCACAGGGTTGAACGTTTATTTGATGGAGCAGGTTTGAAACACACTTTTTGTAGAATCTGCAAGTGGACATTTGGAGCGCTTTGAGGCCTATGGTGAAAAAGGAAATATCTTCACATAAAAACTACACAGAAGCATTCTGTGAAACTTCTTTCGATCTGATCATTCATCTCAAAGAGTTCAACCTTTCTTTTGATTCAGCAGTTTTAAAACACTCTTTTTGTTACTATCTGCCAAGAGGACATTTGGAGCGCTTTGAGGCATATGGAGAAAAAGGAAATATCTTCCCATAAAAACTACAAAGCAGCATTCTGTGAAACTTCTTTCTCATCTGCCATTCATCTCACAGAGTTGAACCATTCTTTTGATTGAGCAGTTTTGAAACACTCTTTTTGAAGAATCTGCAAGTGGACATTTGGAGTGCTTCGAGGCCAATGGTGAAAAAGGAAATATCTTCAAATAAAACTACACAGAAGCATTCTGCGAAACCTCTTCCTGGTCTGTGCATTCATCTCACAGGGTTGAACCTTTCTTTTGATTGAGCAGTCTTGAAACCCTCTTTCTGTAGAATCTGGAGGTGGACATTTGCTTCGCTTTGAGGCCTACGGTGAAAAAGGAAATATCTCCACATGAAAACTGCACAGAAGCATTCTGCAAAACTTCTGCTGGTCTGTGCATTCATCTTACAGAGTTGAAGCTTTCTTTTGATTGAGCAGTTTTGAAACACTCTTTTTGTAGAATCTGGAGGTGGACATGTCGTACACTTTGAGGCCTATGGTGTAAAAGGAAATATCTTCACATAAAAACTGCACAGAAGCATTCTGCAAAACTCCTTTCTGATATGTGCATTCATTTCACAGAGTTGAAACTTTGTTTAGGTTGATCAGTTTTGAAACTCTCTTTTTGAAGAATCAGAACGTGGGCATTTGGAGCACTTCGAGGCCTATGGTGAAAAAGGAAATATCGTCACATATAAACAACACAGAAGCATTCTTGGAAACTTCATTCTGATTTGTGCATTCCTCTCACAGAGTTGAACATTTATTTGATGGAGCAGGTTTGAAACATGCTTTTTGTAGAATCTGCAAGTGGACCTTTGCAGCGCTTTGAGGCCTATGGTGAAAAAGGGAATATCTTCACATAAAAACTACACAGAAGCATTCTGCGAAACTTCTTTCTGATCTCTGCATTCATCTGACAGAGTTGAAGCTTTCTTTTGATTGAGCAGTTTTGAAACACTCTTTTTGTAGAATCTGCAAGTGGACATTTGGAACGCTTTGAGGCCAATGGTGAAAAATGAAATATATTCACCTAAAAACTACACAGAAGCATTCTGCAAAAGTTCTTCCTGATTTGTGCATTCGTCTCACAGAGTTGAAACTTTCTTTGAGTGAGCAGTTTTGAAACACTCTTTTTGTAGAATCTGCAAGTGGCCATTTGGTACGCTTTGAGGCCTATGGTGAAAAAGGAAATATCTTCCCCTATATACTTCATTGAAGCATTCTGTGAAACTTCTTTCTGAACTGGGCATTCATCTCACAGAGTTGAACTTTTTTTTGATTGAGTTGTTTTGAAACACTCTTTTTGTGGAATCTGCAGGTAGACATTTGGAATGCTAGGAGGCCTACGGTGAAAAAGAAAATATCTTCACATAAAAAGTACACAGAAGCATTCTGGGTAGCTTCTTTCTGATCTGCGCATTCATCTCAAAGAGTTGAACCTTTCTTTTGATTGAGCAGTTTTGAAACACTCTTTTTGTAGAATCTGCAAGAGGACATTTAGTGTGCTTTGAGGCCTATGGTGAAAAAGGAAATATCATTACATCAAAACTACACAGAAGAATTCTGCGAAACTTATTTTGATCTGTGCATTCATCTCACAGATTTGAACGTTATTTTTGATTGAGCTGTTTGAAACACTCCTTTTGTGGAATCTGCAAGTAGACATTGGAAGCACTTTGAGGCCTATGGTGAAAAAGGAAATATCTTCACATAAAAAGTACACAGAAGCATTCTTGGAAACTTCTTTCTGATCTGTGCATTCATCTCAAAGAGTTGAACCTTTCTTTTGATTGACCAGTTTTGAAACACTTTTTTTGCAGAATCTGCAAGTTTACATTTGGAGTGCTTTGAGGCGTATAGGAAAAAAGGGAATATCTTCAAATAAAAACCTCACAGAAGCATTCTGTGAAACTTCTTTCTGGTCTGTGCATTCATCTCACAGAGTTGAAACTTCCTTTGGATTGAGCAGTTTTGAAACACTTTATTTGCAGAATCTGCAAGTGGACATTTGAAACGTTATGATGACTATGGTGAAAAAGGAAATATCTTCACCGAAAAACTTCACAGAAGCATTCTGGGAATCTACTTACTGATCTGTGCATTCATCTCACAGAGTTGAAACTTTCTTTTGATTGAGCAGTTTTGAATCAGGCTTTTTGTAGGATCTGCAAGCAGACATTTGGAGCGCTTTGAGGCTTATGGTGAAGAAGGAAATATCTTCAAATAAAAACAACACAGAAGCATTCTGTGAAACATCTTTTTGATCTGTGCATTCATCTCACATAGTTGAACCTTTCTTTTGATTAAGCAGTTTTGAAACCCTCTTTTTGTGGAATCTGCAAAAGTGGACATTTGGAACGCTTTGAGGCCAATGGTTAAAAATGAAATATCTTCACCTAAAAACTACAGAGAAGCATTCTGCAAAAGTTCTTTCTGATATGTGCATTCATCTCACAGAGTTGAACCTTTCTTTTGATTGAGTAGTTTTGAAACCCTCTTTCTGCAGAATCTGGAGGTGGATATTTGCTTCGCTTTGAGGCCTATGGTGAAAAAGAAAATATCTCCACATGAAAACTACACAGAAGCATTCTGCAAAACTTCTTTGTGATCTGTGGATTCATTTCACAGAGTTGAAACTTTGTTTAGATTGGGCAGTTTTGAAACTCTCTTTTTGAAGATCAGAAGGTGGACATTTGGAGTGCTTCGAGGTCTATGGTGAAAAGGGAATATCTTCACATAAAAACAACACAGAAGCATTCTGGGAAACTTCGTTCTGATTTGTGCATACCTCTCACAGGGTTGAACGTTTATTTGATGGAGCAGGTTTGAAACACACTTTTTGTAGAATCTGCAAGTGGACATTTGGAGCGCTTTGAGGCCTATGGTGAAAAAGGAAATATCTTCACATAAAAACTACACAGAAGCATTCTGTGAAACTTCTTTCGATCTGATCATTCATCTCAAAGAGTTCAACCTTTCTTTTGATTCAGCAGTTTTAAAACACTCTTTTTGTTACTATCTGCCAAGAGGACATTTGGAGCGCTTTGAGGCATATGGAGAAAAGGAAATATCTTCCCATAAAAACTACAAAGCAGCATTCTGTGAAACTTCTTTCTCATCTGCGCATTCATCTCACAGAGTTGAACCATTCTTTTGATTGAGCAGTTTTGAAACACTCTTTTTGAAGAATCTGCAAGTGGACATTTGGAGTGCTTCGAGGCCAATGGTGAAAAAGGAAATATCTTCAAATAAAACTACACAGAAGCATTCTGCGAAACTCTTCCTGGTCTGTGCATTCATCTCACAGGGTTGAACCTTTCTTTTGATTGAGCAGTCTTGAAACCCTCTTTCTGTAGAATCTGGAGGTGGACATTTGCTTCGCTTTGAGGCCTAGGTGAAAAAGGAAATATCTCCACATGAAAACTGCACAGAAGCATTCTGCAAAACTTCTGCTGGTCTGTGCATTCATCTTACAGAGTTGAAGCTTTCTTTTGATTGAGCAGTTTTGAAACACTCTTTTTGTAGAATCTGGAGGTGGACATGTCGTACACTTTGAGGCCTATGGTGTAAAAGGAAATATCTTCACATAAAAACTGCACAGAAGCATTCTGCAAAACTCCTTTCTGATATGTGCATTCATTTCACAGAGTTGAAACTTTGTTTAGTTGATCAGTTTTGAAACTCTCTTTTTGAAGAATCAGAACGTGGGCATTTGGAGCACTTCGAGGCCTATGGTGAAAAAGGAAATATCGTCACATAGAAACAACACAGAAGCATTCTTGGAAACTTCATTCTGATTTGTGCATTCCTCTCACAGAGTTGAACATTTATTTGATGGAGCAGGTTTGAAACATGCTTTTTGTAGAATCTGCAAGTGGACCTTTGCAGCGCTTTGAGGCCTATGGTGAAAAGGGAATATCTTCACATAAAAACTACACAGAAGCATTCTGCGAAACTTCTTTCTGATCTCTGCATTCATCTGACAGAGTTGAAGCTTTCTTTTGATTGAGCAGTTTTGAAACACTCTTTTTGTAGAATCTGCAAGTGGACATTTGGAACGCTTTGAGGCCAATGGTGAAAAATGAAATATATTCACCTAAAACTACACAGAAGCATTCTGCAAAAGTTCTTCCTGATTTGTGCATTCGTCTCACAGAGTTGAAACTTTCTTTTGAGTGAGCAGTTTTGAAACACTCTTTTTGTAAATCTGCAAGTGGCCATTTGGTACGCTTTGAGGCCTCTGGTGAAAAGGAAATATCTTCCCCTATATACTTCATGAAGCATTCTGTGAAACTTCTTTCTGAACTGGGCATTCATCTCACAGAGTTGAACTTTTTTTGATTGAGTTGTTTTGAAACACTCTTTTTGTGGAATCTGCAGGTAGACATTGAATGCTAGAGGCCTACGTGAAAAAAAATATCTTCACATAAAAAGTACACAGAAGCATTCTGGGTAGCTTCTTTCTGATCTGCGCATTCATCTCAAGAGTTGAACCTTTCTTTGATTGAGCAGTTTGAAACACTCTTTTTGTAGAATCTGCAAAGGACATTTAGTGTGCTTGAGGCTATGGTGAAAAGGAAATATCATACATCAAAACTACACAGAAGAATTCTGCGAAACTTATTTTGATCTGTGCATTCATCTCACAGATTTGAACGTTATTTTTGATTGAGCTGTTTTGAAACACTCCTTTTGTGGAATCTGCAAGTAGGCATTTGAAGCCCTTTGAGGCCTATGGTGAAAAAGGAATATCTTCACATAAAAAGTACACAGAAGCATCTTGGAAACTTCTTTCTGATCTGTGCATTCATCTCAAAGAGTTGAACCTTTCTTTTGATTGAGCAGTTTTGAAACACTTTTTTTGCAGAATCTGCAAGTTTACATTTGGAGCGCTTTGACGCATATAGTAAAAAAGGGAATATCTTCAAATAAAAACCTCACAGAAGCATTCTGTGAAACTTCTTTCTGGTCTGTGCATTCATCTCACAGAGTTGAAACTTCCTTTGGATTGAGCAGTTTTGAAACACTTTATTTGCAGAATCTGCAAGTGGACATTTGAAACGTTATGATGACTATGGTGAAAAAGGAAATATCTTCACCGAAAAACTTCACAGAAGCATTCTGGAATCTACTTACTGATCTGTGCATTCATCTCACAGAGTTGAAACTTTCTTTTGATTGAGCAGTTTGAATCAGGCTTTTTGTAGGATCTGCAAGCAGACATTTGGAGCGCTTTGAGCTTATGGTGAAGAAGGAAATATCTTCAAATAAAAACAACACAGAAGCATTCTGTGAAACATCTTTTTGATCTGTGCATTCATCTCACATAGTTGAACCTTTCTTTTGATTAAGCAGTTTTGAAACCCTCTTTTTGTGGAATCTGCAAAGGTGGACATTTGGAACGCTTTGAGGCCAATGGTTAAAAATGAAATATCTTCACCTAAAAACTACAGAGAAGCATTCTGCAAAAGTTCTTTCTGATATGTGCATTCATCTCACAGAGTTGAAACTTTCTTTTGATTGAGTAGTTTTGAAACCCTCTTTCTGTAGAATCTGGAGGTGGATATTTGCTTTGCTTTGAGGCCTACGGTGAAAAAGAAAATATCTCCACCTGAAAACAACACAGAAGCATTCTGCAAAACTTCTTTGTGATCTGTGGATTCATTTCACAGAGTTGAAACTTTGTTTAGATTGGGCAGTTTTGAAACTCTCTTTTTGAAGAATCAGAAGGTGGACATTTGGAGTGCTTCGAGGTCTATGGTGAAAAAGGGATATCTTCACATAAAAACAACACAGAAACATTCTGGGAAACTTCACTCTGATTTGTGCATTCCTCTCACAGGGTTGAACGTTTATTTGATGGAGCAGGTTTGAAACACACTTTTGTAGAATCTGCAAGTGGACATTTGGAGCGCTTGAGGCCTATGGTGAAAAGGAATATCTTCACATAAAAACACACAGAAGCATTCTGGAAACTTCATTCTGATTTGTGCATTCCTCTCACAGGGTTGAACGTTTATTTGATGAGCAGTTGAAACACACTTTTTGTAGAATCTGCAAGTGGACATTTGGAGTGCTTTGAGGCCTATGGTGAAAAGGGAATATCTTCACATAAAAACTACACAGAAGCATTCTGCGAAACTTCTTTCTGATCGGTGTACTCATCTCACAGAGCAGAATATTTCTTTTGATTGAGCAGTTTTGAAACACTCTTTTTGAAGTATCTGCAAGTGGACATTTGGAGCGCTTTGAGGCCTATTGTTAAAAAAGGAAATATCTCCACATGAAAACTACACAGAAGCATTCTGTGAAACTTCTTTCGATCTGATCATTCATCTCAAAGAGTTCAACCTTTCTTTTGATTCAGCAGTTTTAAAACACTCTTTTTGTTACTATCTGCCAAGAGGACATTTGGAGCGCTTTGAGGCATATGGTGAAAAAGGAAATCTTCCCATAAAAACTACAAAGCAGCATTCTGTGAAACTTCTTTCTCATCTGTGCATTCATCTCACAGAGTTGAACTATTCTTTTGATTGAGCAGTTTTGAAACACTCTTTTTGAAGAATCTGCAAGTGGACATTTGGAGTGCTTCGAGGCCAATGGTGAAAAAGGAAATATCTTCAAATAAAACTACACAGAAGCATTCTGCGAAACTTCTTCCTGGTCTGTGCATTCATCTCACAGGGTTGAACCTTTCTTTTGATTGAGCAGTCTTGAAACCCTCTTTCTGTAGAATCTGGAGGTGGACATTTGCTTCGCTTTGAGGCCTATGGTGAAAAAGGAAATATCTCCACATGAAAACTGCACAGAAGCATTCTGCAAAACTTCTGCTGGTCTGTGCATTCATCTTACAGAGCTGAAGCTTTCTTTTGATTGAGCAGTTTTGAAACACTCTTTTTGTAGTATCTGGAGGTGGACATGTCGTACACTTTGAGGCCTATGGTGTAAAAGGAAATATCTTCACATAAAAACTGCACAGAAGCATTCTGCAAAACTCCTTTCTGATATGTGCATTCATTTCACAGAGTTGAAACTTTGTTTAGATTGATCAGTTTTGAAACTCTCTTTTGAAGAATCAGAACGTGGACATTTGGAGCACTTCGAGGCCTATGGTGAAAAAGGAAATATCGTCACATAAAAACAACACAGAAGCATTCTTGGAAACTTCATTCTGATTTGTGCATTCCTCTCACAGAGTTGAACATTATTTGATGGAGCAGGTTTGAAACATGCTTTTTTGTAGAATCTGCAAGTGGACCTTTGCAGCGCTTTGAGGCCTATGGTGAAAAAGGGAATATCTTCACATAAAAACTACACAGAAGCATTCTGCGAAACTTCTTTCTGATCTCTGCATTCATCTGACAGAGTTGAAGCTTTCTTTTGATTGAGCAGTTTTGAAACACTCTTTTTGTAGAATCTGCAAGTGGACATTTGGAACGCTTTGAGGCCAATGGTGAAAAATGAAATATATTCACCTAAAAACTACACAGAAGCATTCTGCAAAAGTTCTTCCTGATTTGTGCATTCGTCTCACAGAGTTGAAACTTTCTTTTGAGTGAGCAGTTTTGAAACACTCTTTTTGTAGAATCTGCAAGTGGCCATTTGGTACGCTTTGAGGCCTCTGGTGAAAAAGGAAATATCTTCCCCTATATACTTCATTGAAGCATTCTGTGAAACTTCTTTCTGAACTGGGCATTCATCTCACAGAGTTGAACTTTTTTTTGATTGAGTTGTTTTGAAACACTCTTTTTGTGGAATCTGCAGGTAGACATTTGGAATGCTAGGAGGCCTACGGTGAAAAAGAAAATATCTTCACATAAAAAGTACACAGAAGCATTCTGGGTAGCTTCTTTCTGATCTGCGCATTCATCTCAAAGAGTTGAACCTTTCTTTTGATTGAGCAGTTTTGAAACACTCTTTTTGTAGAATCTGCAAGAGGACATTTAGTGTGCTTTGAGGCCTATGGTGAAAAAGGAAATATCATTACATCAAAACTACACAGAAGAATTCTGCGAAACTTATTTTGATCTGTGCATTCATCTCACAGATTTGAACGTTATTTTTGATTGAGCTGTTTTGAAACACTCCTTTTGTGGAATCTGCAAGTAGGCATTTGAAGCACTTTGAGGCCTATGGTGAAAAAGGAAATATCTTCACATAAAAAGTACACAGAAGCGGCCAAGATGGCCGAATAGGAACAGCTCCGGTCTCCAGCTCCCTGCCCCAGCGACACAGAAGACGGGTGATTTCTGCATTTCTGCTTGAGGTACTGGTTTCATCTCACTAGGGAGTGCCTAACAGTGGGTGCAGGACAGTCGGTGAAGCGCACTGTGCGTGAGCCGAAGCAGGGCGAGGCATTGACTCACTCGGGAAGCGCAAGGGGTCAGGGAGTTCCCTTTCCTAGTCAAAGAAAGGGGAAGCAGAGGGCACCTGGAATATCGGGTCAGTCCCACCCTAACTGCGCTTTTCCAACGGGCCTGGAAAACGGCACACTAGGAGATTGTGTCCCGCACCTGGCTCGGAGGGTCCTATGCCCACGGAGTCTCGCTAATTGCTAGCACAGCAGTCTGAGATCAAGCTGCGAGGCGGCAGCGAGGCTGGGGGAGGGGCGCCCGCCATTGCCCAGGCTTGCTTAGGTAAACAAAGCAGCCAGGAAGCTCGAACTGGGTGGAGCCCACCACAGCTCAAGGAGGCCTGCCTGCCTCTGTAGGCTCCACCTCTGGGGGCAGGGCACAGACAAACAAAAACTCTGCAAGAACTTCCACAGACTTAAATGTCCCTGTCTGACTGACAGCTTTGAAGAGAGTAGTGGTTCTCCCAGCACGCAGCTGGAGATCTGAGAACGGTCAGACTGCCTCCTAAAGTGGGTCCCTCACCCCTGAGCAGCCTAACTGGGAGGCACCCCCCCAGTAGGGACAGACTGACACCTCATTCAACCTGGTACTTCTCTGAGACAAAACTTTCAGAGGAACTATCAGACAGCTGAATTTGTGGTCTCACGAAAATCTGCTGTTCTGCAGCCACCGCTGCTGACACCCAGCCAAACAGGGTCTGGAGTGCACCTCTAGTAAACTCCAACAGACCTGCAGCTGAGGGTCCTGTCTGGTAGAAGGAAAACTAACAAACAGAAAGGACATCCACACCAAAAACCCATCTGTACATCACCATCATCAAAGACAAAAAGTAGATAAAACCACAAAGACGGGGAAAAAACAGACCAAAAAAACTGGAAACTCTAAAAAACAGAGCACCTCTCCTCCTCCAAAGGAATGCAGTTCCTCACCAGCAACGGAACAAAGCTGGATGGAGGATGACTTTGATGAGTTGATAGAAGAAGGCTTCAGACGATCAAACTACTCTGAGCTATGAGAGGAAATTCAAAACAACAGCAAAGAAGTTAAAAACTTTGAAAAAAAATTAGAAGAATGGATAACTAGAATAACCAATGGAGAGAAGGGCTTCAAGGAGCCGATGGAGCTGAAAGCCAAGTTTCGAGAACTACGCGAAGATTGCAGAAGCCTCAGTAGCAGATGCGATCAACTGGAAGAAAGGGTATCGCTGATGGAAGATGAAATGAATGAAATGAAAAGAGAAGGGAAGTTTAGAGAAAAAAGGATAAAAAGAAATGAACAAAGCCTCCAAGAAATTTGGGACTATGTGAAAAGACCAAACCTACGTCTGATTGGTGTACCTGAAAATGATGGGGAGAATGGAACCAAGTTGGAAAACACTCTGCAAGATATTATCCAGGAGAACTTCCCCAATCTAGCAAGGCAGGCCAGCATTCAGATTCAGGAAATACAGAGAACGCCACAAAGATACTCCTCGAGAAGGGCAACTCCAAGACACATTATTGTGAGATTCACCAAAGTTGAAATGAAAGAAAAAATGTTAAGGGCAGCCAGAGAGGAAGGTCGGGTTACCCACAAAGGGAAGCCCATCAGACTAACAGCTGATCTCTCAGCAGAAACTCTACAAGCCAGAAGAGAGTGGGGGCCGATATTCAACATTCTTAAAGAAAAGAATTTTCAACCCAGAATCTCCTATCCCGCCAAACTAAGCTTCATAAGTGAAGGAGAAATAAAACACTTTACAGACAAGCAAACGCTGAGTGATTTTGTCACCACCAGGCCTGCCCTAAAAGAGCTCCTGAAGGAAGCACTAAACATGGAAAAGAACAACCGGTACCAGCCACTGCAAAAACATGCCAAATTGTAAAGACCATCGAGACTAGGAAGAAACTATAGCAACTAACGAGCAAAATAACCAACTAACATCATAATGACAGGATCAGATTCACACATAACAATATTAACTTTCAATGTAAATGGGCTAAATGCTCCAATCAAAAGACACAGACTGGCAAACTGGATAAGGAGTCAGGACCCATCAGTGTGCTGTATTCAGGAAACCCATCTCACATGCAGAGACACACATAGACTCAAAATAAAGGGATGGAGGAAGATCTATCAAGCAACTGGAAAACAAAAAAAGGCAGGGGTTGCAATCCTAGTCTCTGATAAAATAGACTTTAAACCAACAAAGATCAAAAGAGACAAAGAAGGCCATTACATAATGGTAAAGGGATCAATTCAACAAGAAGAGCTAACTATCCTAAATATATATGCACCCAACACAGGAGCACCCAGATTCATAAAGCAAGTCCTGAGTGACCTACTAAGGGACTTAAACTCCCACACAATAATAATGGGAGATTTTAACACCCCACTGTCAGCATTAGACAGATCAACGAGACAGAAAGTTAACAAGGATATCCAGGAATTGAACTCAGCTCTACATAAAGTGGACCTAATAGACATCTACAGAACTCTCCAACCCAAGTCAACAGAATATACATTTTTTTCAGCACCACACCACACCTATTCCAAAATTGACCACATAGTTGGAAGTAAAGCTCTCCTCAGCAAATGTAAAAGAACAGAAATTATAACAAACTGTCTCTCAGACCACAGTGCAATCAAACTAGAACTCAGGATTAAGAAACTCACTCAAAACCGCTCTACTACGTGGAAACTGAACAACCTGCTCCTGAATGACTATTGGGTACATAATGAAATGAAGGCAGAAATAAAGATGTTCTTTGAAACCAACGAGAACAAAGACACAACATACCAGAATCTCTGGGACACATTCAAAGCAGTGTGTAGAGGGAAATTTATAGCACTAAATGCCCACAAGAGAAAGCAGGAAAGATCCAAAATTGACTCCCTAACATCACAATTAAAAGAACTAGAAAAGCAAGAACAAACACATTCAAAAGCTAGCAGAAGGCTAGAAATAACTAAAATCAGAGCAGAACTGAAGGAAATAGAGACACAAAAAACCCTTCAAAAAATTAATGAATCCAGGAGCTGGTTTTTTGAAAAGATCAACAAAATTGATGGACCACTAGCAAGACTAATAAAGAAGAAAAGAGAGAAGAATCAAATAGATGCAATAAAAAACGAAAAAGGGGATATCACCACCGATCCCACAGAAATACAATCTACCATCAGAGAATACTACAAACACCTCTATGCAAATAAACTAGAAAATCTAGAAGAAATGGATAAATTCCTCAACAAATACACCCTCCCAAGACTAAACCAGGAAGAAGTTGAATCTCTGAATAGACCAATAACAGGTTCTGAAATTGTGGCAATAATCAATAGCTTACCAACCAAAAAGAGTCCAGGACCTGATGGATTCACAGCCGAATTCTACCAGAGGTACAAGGAGGAACTGGTACCATTCCTTCTGAAACTTTTCCAATCGATAGAAAAAGAGGAAATCCTCCCTAACACATTTTATGAAGCCAGCATCGTCCTGATACCAAAACCTGGCAGAGACATAACCAAAAAAGAGAATTTCAGACCAATATCCTTGATGAACATTGATGCAAAAATCCTCAATAAAATACTGGCAAACCGAATCCAGCAGCACATCAAAAAGCTTATCCACCATGATCAAGTGGGCTTCATCCCTGGGATGCAAGGCTGGTTCAACATACGCAAATCAATAAATGTAATCCAACATATAAACAGAACCAAAGACAAAAACCACATGATTATCTCAATAGATGCAGAAAAGGCCTTTGACAAAATTCAACAACCCTTCATGCTAAAAGCTCTCAATAAATTAGGTATTGATGGGACGTATCTCAAAATAATAAGAGCTATCTATGACAAACCCACAGCCAATATCATACTGAATGGGCAAAAACTGGAAGCATTCCCTCTGAAAACTGGCACAAGACAGGGATACCCTCTCTCACCGCTCCTGTTCAACATAGTGCTGGAAGTTCTGGCCAGAGCAATCAGGCAGGAGAAGGAAATAAAAGGTATTCAATTAGGAAAAGAGGAAGTCAAATTGTCCCTGTTTGCAGATGACATGATTGTATATCTAGAAACCCCATTGTCTCAGCCCAAAATCTCCTTAAGCTGATTAGCAACTTCAGCGAAGTCTCAGGATACAAAATTAATGTACAAAAATCACAAGCATTCTTGTACACCAATAACAGACAAACAGAGAGCCAAATCATGAGTGAACTCCCATTCACAATTGCTTCAAAGAGAATAAAATACCTAGGAATCCAACTTACAAGGGATGTGAAGGACCTCTTCAAGGAGAACTACAAACCACTGCTCAATGAAATAAAGAGGATACAAACAAATGGAAGAACATTCCATGCTCATGGGTTGGAAGAATCAATATCGTGAAAATGGCCATACTGCCCAAGGTAATTTATAGATTCAATGCCATCCCCATCAAGCTACCAATGACTTTCTTCACAGAATTGGAAAAAACTACTTTAAAGTTCATATGGAACCAAAAAAGAGCCCGCATCGCCAAGTCAATCCTAAGCCCAAAGAACAAAGCTGGAGGCATCACGCTACCTGACTTTAAACTATACTACAAGGCTACAGTAACCAAAACAGCATGGTACTGGTACCACAACAGAGACATAGATCAATGGAACAGAACAGAGCCCTCAGAAATGATGCCGCATAGCTACAACTATCTGATCTTTGACAAACCTGACAAAAACAAGAAATGGGGAAAGGATTCCCTATTTAATAAATGGTGCTGGGAAAACTGGCTAGCCATATGTAGAAAGCTGCAACTGGATCCCTTCCTTACACCTTATACAAAAATTAATTCAAGATGGATTAAAGACTTATATGTTAGACCTAAACCATTAAAATCCTACAAGAAAACCTAGGCAATACCATTCAGGACATAGGCGTGGGCAAGGACTTCATGTCTAAAACACCAAAAGCAATGGCAACAAAAGCCAAAATCGACAAATGGGATCTCATTAAACTAAAGAGCTTCTGCACAGCAAAAGAAACTATCATCAGAATGAACAGGCAACCTACAGAATGGGAGAAAATTTTTGCAACCTACTCATCTGACAAAGGGCTAATATCCAGAATCTATAATGAACTCAAACAAATTTACAAGAAAAAAACAAACAACCCCATCAAAAAGTGGGCAGAGGACATGAACAGACACTTCTCAAAAGAAGACATTTATGCAGCCAGAAAACACATGAAGAAATGCTCATCATCACTGGCCATCAGAGAAATGCAAATCAAAACCACAGTGAGATACCATCTCACACCAGTTAGAATGGCCATCATTCAAAAATCAGGAAACAACAGGTGCTGGAGAGGATGTGGAGAAATAGGAACACTTTTACACTGTTGGTGGGACTGTAAACTAGTTCAACCATTGTGGAAGTCAGTGTGGCGATTCCTCAGGGATCTCGAACTAGAAATACCATTTGACCCAGCCATCCCATTACTGGGTATATACCCAAAGGACTATAAATCATGCTGCTATAAAGACACATGCACACGTATGTTTATTGCGGCACTATTCACAATAGCAAAGAGTTGGAACCAACCCAAATGTCCAACAACGATAGACTGGATTAAGAAAATGTGGCACATATACACCATGGAATACTATGCAGCCATAAAAAATGATGAGTTCGTGTCCTTTGTAGGGACATGGATGAAACTGGAAAACATCATTCTCAGTAAATTATCGCAAGGACAAAAAACCAAACACCGCATGTTCTCACTTATAGGTGGGAATTGAACAATGAGAACTCATGGACACAGGAAGGGGAACATCACACTCCGGGGACTGTTGTGGGGTGGGGGGAGGGGGGAGGGACAGCATTAGGAGATACACCTAATGCTAAATGACGAGTTAATGGGTGCAGGAAATCAACATGGCACATGGATACATATGTAAAAACCTGCATATTGTGCACATGTACCCTAAAACCCTAAAGTATAATAAAAAAAAAAAAAAGTACACAGAAGCATTCTGGGTAGCTTCTTTCTGATCTGCACATTCATCTCAAAGAGTTGAACCTTTCTTTGATTGAGCAGTTTGAAACACTCTTTTTGTAGAATCTGCAAGAGACATTTAGTGTGCTTTGAGGCCTATGGTGAAAAAGGAAATATCATTACATCGAAACTACACAGAAGAATTCTGCGAAACTTATTTTGATCTGTGCATTCATCTCACAGATTTGAACGTTATTTTGATTGAGCTGTTTTGAAACACTCCTTTTGTGGAATCTGCAAGTAGACATTGGAAGCACTTTGAGGCCTATGGTGAAAAAGGAAATATCTTCACATAAAAAGTACACAGAAGCATTCTTGAAACTTCTTTCTGATCTGTGCATTCATCTCAAAGAGTTGAACCTTTCTTTTGATTGACCAGTTTTTGAAACACTTTTTTTGCAGAATCTGCAAGTTTACATTTGGAGCGCTTTGAGGCGTATAGTAAAAAAGGGAATATCTTCAAATAAAAACCTCACAGAAGCATTCTGTGAAACTTCTTTCTGGTCTGTGCATTCATCTCACAGAGTTGAAACTTCCTTTGGATTGAGCAGTTTTGAAACACTTTATTTGCAGAATCTGCAAGTGGACATTTGAAACGTTATGATGACTATGGTGAAAAAGGAAATATCTTCACCGAAAAACTTCACAGAAGCATTCTGGGAATCTACTTACTGATCTGTGCATTCATCTCACAGAGTTGAAACTTTCTTTTGATTGAGCAGTTTTGAATCAGGCTTTTTGTAGGATCTGCAAGCAGACATTTGGAGCGCTTTGAGGCTTATGGTGAAGAAGGAAATATCTTCAAATAAAAACAACACAGAAGCATTCTGTGAAACATCATTATGATATGTGCATTCATCTCACATAGTTGAACCTTTCTTTTGATTAAGCAGTTTTGAAACCCTCTTTTTGTGGAATCTGCAAAAGTGGACATTTGGAACGCTTTGAGGCCAATGGTTAAAAATGAAATATCTTCACCTAAAAACTACAGAGAAGCATTCTGCAAAAGTTCTTTCTGATATGTGCATTCATCTCACAGAGTTGAACCTTTCTTTTGATTGAGTAGTTTT
Organism: Nomascus leucogenys; assembly: GCF_006542625.1. Taxonomy (NCBI): domain Eukaryota; kingdom Metazoa; phylum Chordata; class Mammalia; order Primates; family Hylobatidae; genus Nomascus; species Nomascus leucogenys. The sequence continues at coordinate 27,237 of NW_022097723.1, forward strand.
GAAACCCTCTTTCTGTAGAATCTGGAGGTGGATATTTGCTTTGCTTTGAGGCCTACGGTGAAAAAGAAAATATCTCCACATGAAAACTACACAGAAGCATTCTGCAAAACTTCTTTGTGATCTGTGGATTCATTTCACAGAGTTGAAACTTTGTTTAGATTGGGCAGTTTTGAAACTCTCTTTTTGAAGAATCAGAAGGTGGACATTTGGAGTGCTTCGAGGTCTATGGTGAAAAAGGGATTATCTTCACATAAAAACAACACAGAAACATTCTGGGAAACTTCACTCTGATTTGTGCATTCCTCTCACAGGGTTGAACGTTTATTTGATGGAGCAGGTTTGAAACACACTTTTTGTAGAATCTGCAAGTGGACATTTGGAGCGCTTTGAGGCCTATGGTGAAAAAGGGAATATCTTCACATAAAAACTACACAGAAGCATTCTGGGAAACTTCATTCTGATTTGTGCATTCCTCTCACAGGGTTGAACGTTTATTTGATGGAGCAGGTTTGAAACACACTTTTTGTAGAATCTGCAAGTGGACATTTGGAGTGCTTTGAGGCCTATGGTGAAAAAGGGAATATCTTCACATAAAAACTACACAGAAGCATTCTGCGAAACTTCTTTCTGATCGGTGTACTCATCTCACAGAGCAGAATATTTCTTTTGATTGAGCAGTTTTGAAACACTCTTTTTGAAGTATCTGCAAGTGGACATTTGGAGCGCTTTGAGGCCTATTGTTAAAAAAGGAAATATCTCCACATGAAAACTACACAGAAGCATTCTGTGAAACTTCTTTCGATCTGATCATTCATCTCAAAGAGTTCAACCTTTCTTTTGATTCAGCAGTTTTAAAACACTCTTTTTGTTACTATCTGCCAAGAGGACATTTGGAGCGCTTTGAGGCATATGGTGAAAAAGGAAATCTTCCCATAAAAACTACAAAGCAGCATTCTGTGAAACTTCTTTCTCATCTGCGCATTCATCTCACAGAGTTGAACTATTCTTTTGATTGAGCAGTTTTGAAACACTCTTTTTGAAGAATCTGCAAGTGGACATTTGGAGTGCTTCGAGGCCAATGGTGAAAAAGGAAATATCTTCAAATTAAAACTACACAGAAGCATTCTGCGAAACTTCTTCCTGGTCTGTGCATTCATCTCACAGGGTTGAACCTTTCTTTTGATTGAGCAGTCTTGAAACCCTCTTTCTGTAGAATCTGGAGGTGGACATTTGCTTCGCTTTGAGGCCTATGGTGAAAAAGGAAATATCTCCACATGAAAACTGCACAGAAGCATTCTGGTAAACTTCTTCTGGTCTGTGCATTCATCTTACAGAGCTGAAGCTTTCTTTTGATTGAGCAGTTTTGAAACACTCTTTTTGTAGTATCTGGAGGTGGACATGTCGTACACTTTGAGGCCTATGGTGTAAAAGGAAATATCTTCACATAAAAACTGCACAGAAGCATTCTGCAAAACTCCTTTCTGATATGTGCATTCATTTCACAGAGTTGAAACTTTGTTTAGATTGATCAGTTTTGAAACTCTCTTTTTGAAGAATCAGAACGTGGACATTTGGAGCACTTCGAGGCCTATGGTGAAAAAGGAAATATCGTCACATAAAAACAACACAGAAGCATTCTTGGAAACTTCATTCTGATTTGTGCATTCCTCTCACAGAGTTGAACATTTATTTGATGGAGCAGGTTTGAAACATGCTTTTTGTAGAATCTGCAAGTGGACCTTTGCAGCGCTTTGAGGCCTATGGTGAAAAAGGGAATATCTTCACATAAAAACTACACAGAAGCATTCTGCGAAACTTCTTTCTGATCTCTGCATTCATCTGACAGAGTTGAAGCTTTCTTTTGATTGAGCAGTTTTGAAACACTCTTTTTGTAGAATCTGCAAGTGGACATTTGGAACGCTTTGAGGCCAATGGTGAAAAATGAAATATATTCACCTAAAAACTACACAGAAGCATTCTGCAAAAGTTCTTCCTGATTTGTGCATTCGTCTCACAGAGTTGAAACTTTCTTTTGAGTGAGCAGTTTTGAAACACTCTTTTTGTAGAATCTGCAAGTGGCCATTTGGTACGCTTTGAGGCCTCTGGTGAAAAAGGAAATATCTTCCCCTATATACTTCATTGAAGCATTCTGTGAAACTTCTTTCTGAACTGGGCATTCATCTCACAGAGTTGAACTTTTTTTTGATTGAGTTGTTTTGAAACACTCTTTTTGTGGAATCTGCAGGTAGACATTTGGAATGCTAGGAGGCCTACGGTGAAAAAGAAAATATCTTCACATAAAAAGTACACAGAAGCATTCTGGGTAGCTTCTTTCTGATCTGCGCATTCATCTCAAAGAGTTGAACCTTTCTTTTGATTGAGCAGTTTTGAAACACTCTTTTTGTAGAATCTGCAAGAGGACATTTAGTGTGCTTTGAGGCCTATGGTGAAAAAGGAAATATCATTACATCAAAACTACACAGAAGAATTCTGCGAAACTTATTTTGATCTGTGCATTCATCTCACAGATTTGAACGTTATTTTTGATTGAGCTGTTTTGAAACACTCCTTTTGTGGAATCTGCAAGTAGGCATTTGAAGCACTTTGAGGCCTATGGTGAAAAAGGAAATATCTTCACATAAAAAGTACACAGAAGCGGCCAAGATGGCCGAATAGGAACAGCTCCGGTCTCCAGCTCCCTGCCCCAGCGACACAGAAGACGGGTGATTTCTGCATTTCTGCTTGAGGTACTGGTTTCATCTCACTAGGGAGTGCCTAACAGTGGGTGCAGGACAGTCGGTGAAGCGCACTGTGCGTGAGCCGAAGCAGGGCGAGGCATTGACTCACTCGGGAAGCGCAAGGGGTCAGGGAGTTCCCTTTCCTAGTCAAAGAAAGGGGAAGCAGAGGGCACCTGGAATATCGGGTCAGTCCCACCCTAACTGCGCTTTTCCAACGGGCCTGGAAAACGGCACACTAGGAGATTGTGTCCCGCACCTGGCTCGGAGGGTCCTATGCCCACGGAGTCTCGCTAATTGCTAGCACAGCAGTCTGAGATCAAGCTGCGAGGCGGCAGCGAGGCTGGGGGAGGGGCGCCCGCCATTGCCCAGGCTTGCTTAGGTAAACAAAGCAGCCAGGAAGCTCGAACTGGGTGGAGCCCACCACAGCTCAAGGAGGCCTGCCTGCCTCTGTAGGCTCCACCTCTGGGGGCAGGGCACAGACAAACAAAAACTCTGCAAGAACTTCCACAGACTTAAATGTCCCTGTCTGACTGACAGCTTTGAAGAGAGTAGTGGTTCTCCCAGCACGCAGCTGGAGATCTGAGAACGGTCAGACTGCCTCCTAAAGTGGGTCCCTCACCCCTGAGCAGCCTAACTGGGAGGCACCCCCCCAGTAGGGACAGACTGACACCTCATTCAACCTGGTACTTCTCTGAGACAAAACTTTCAGAGGAACTATCAGACAGCTGAATTTGTGGTCTCACGAAAATCTGCTGTTCTGCAGCCACCGCTGCTGACACCCAGCCAAACAGGGTCTGGAGTGCACCTCTAGTAAACTCCAACAGACCTGCAGCTGAGGGTCCTGTCTGGTAGAAGGAAAACTAACAAACAGAAAGGACATCCACACCAAAAACCCATCTGTACATCACCATCATCAAAGACAAAAAGTAGATAAAACCACAAAGACGGGGAAAAAACAGACCAAAAAAACTGGAAACTCTAAAAAACAGAGCACCTCTCCTCCTCCAAAGGAATGCAGTTCCTCACCAGCAACGGAACAAAGCTGGATGGAGGATGACTTTGATGAGTTGATAGAAGAAGGCTTCAGACGATCAAACTACTCTGAGCTATGAGAGGAATTCAAAACAACAGCAAAGAAGTTAAAAACTTTGAAAAAAAATTAGAAGAATGGATAACTAGAATAACCAATGGAGAGAAGGGCTTCAAGGAGCCGATGGAGCTGAAAGCCAAGTTTCGAGAACTACGCGAAGATTGCAGAAGCCTCAGTAGCAGATGCGATCAACTGGAAGAAAGGGTATCGCTGATGGAAGATGAAATGAATGAAATGAAAAGAGAAGGGAAGTTTAGAGAAAAAAGGATAAAAAGAAATGAACAAAGCCTCCAAGAAATTTGGGACTATGTGAAAAGACCAAACCTACGTCTGATTGGTGTACCTGAAAATGATGGGGAGAATGGAACCAAGTTGGAAAACACTCTGCAAGATATTATCCAGGAGAACTTCCCCAATCTAGCAAGGCAGGCCAGCATTCAGATTCAGGAAATACAGAGAACGCCACAAAGATACTCCTCGAGAAGGGCAACTCCAAGACACATTATTGTGAGATTCACCAAAGTTGAAATGAAAGAAAAAATGTTAAGGGCAGCCAGAGAGGAAGGTCGGGTTACCCACAAAGGGAAGCCCATCAGACTAACAGCTGATCTCTCAGCAGAAACTCTACAAGCCAGAAGAGAGTGGGGGCCGATATTCAACATTCTTAAAGAAAAGAATTTTCAACCCAGAATCTCCTATCCCGCCAAACTAAGCTTCATAAGTGAAGGAGAAATAAAACACTTTACAGACAAGCAAACGCTGAGTGATTTTGTCACCACCAGGCCTGCCCTAAAAGAGCTCCTGAAGGAAGCACTAAACATGGAAAAGAACAACCGGTACCAGCCACTGCAAAAACATGCCAAATTGTAAAGACCATCGAGACTAGGAAGAAACTATAGCAACTAACGAGCAAAATAACCAACTAACATCATAATGACAGGATCAGATTCACACATAACAATATTAACTTTCAATGTAAATGGGCTAAATGCTCCAATCAAAAGACACAGACTGGCAAACTGGATAAGGAGTCAGGACCCATCAGTGTGCTGTATTCAGGAAACCCATCTCACATGCAGAGACACACATAGACTCAAAATAAAGGGATGGAGGAAGATCTATCAAGCAACTGGAAAACAAAAAAAGGCAGGGGTTGCAATCCTAGTCTCTGATAAAATAGACTTTAAACCAACAAAGATCAAAAGAGACAAAGAAGGCCATTACATAATGGTAAAGGGATCAATTCAACAAGAAGAGCTAACTATCCTAAATATATATGCACCCAACACAGGAGCACCCAGATTCATAAAGCAAGTCCTGAGTGACCTACTAAGGGACTTAAACTCCCACACAATAATAATGGGAGATTTTAACACCCCACTGTCAGCATTAGACAGATCAACGAGACAGAAAGTTAACAAGGATATCCAGGAATTGAACTCAGCTCTACATAAAGTGGACCTAATAGACATCTACAGAACTCTCCAACCCAAGTCAACAGAATATACATTTTTTTCAGCACCACACCACACCTATTCCAAAATTGACCACATAGTTGGAAGTAAAGCTCTCCTCAGCAAATGTAAAAGAACAGAAATTATAACAAACTGTCTCTCAGACCACAGTGCAATCAAACTAGAACTCAGGATTAAGAAACTCACTCAAAACCGCTCTACTACGTGGAAACTGAACAACCTGCTCCTGAATGACTATTGGGTACATAATGAAATGAAGGCAGAAATAAAGATGTTCTTTGAAACCAACGAGAACAAAGACACAACATACCAGAATCTCTGGGACACATTCAAAGCAGTGTGTAGAGGGAAATTTATAGCACTAAATGCCCACAAGAGAAAGCAGGAAAGATCCAAAATTGACTCCCTAACATCACAATTAAAAGAACTAGAAAAGCAAGAACAAACACATTCAAAAGCTAGCAGAAGGCTAGAAATAACTAAAATCAGAGCAGAACTGAAGGAAATAGAGACACAAAAAACCCTTCAAAAAATTAATGAATCCAGGAGCTGGTTTTTTGAAAAGATCAACAAAATTGATGGACCACTAGCAAGACTAATAAAGAAGAAAAGAGAGAAGAATCAAATAGATGCAATAAAAAACGAAAAAGGGGATATCACCACCGATCCCACAGAAATACAATCTACCATCAGAGAATACTACAAACACCTCTATGCAAATAAACTAGAAATCTAGAAGAAATGGATAAATTCCTCAACAAATACACCCTCCCAAGACTAAACCAGGAAGAAGTTGAATCTCTGAATAGACCAATAACAGGTTCTGAAATTGTGGCAATAATCAATAGCTTACCAACCAAAAAGAGTCCAGGACCTGATGGATTCACAGCCGAATTCTACCAGAGGTACAAGGAGGAACTGGTACCATTCCTTCTGAAACTTTCCAATCGATAGAAAAAGAGAAATCCTCCCTAACACATTTTATGAAGCCAGCATCGTCCTGATACCAAAACCTGGCAGAGACATAACCAAAAAAGAGAATTTCAGACCAATATCCTTGATGAACATTTGATGCAAAAATCCTCAATAAAATACTGGCAAACCGAATCCAGCAGCACATCAAAAAGCTTATCCACCATGATCAAGTGGGCTTCATCCCTGGGATGCAAGGCTGGTTCAACATACGCAAATCAATAAATGTAATCCAACATATAAACAGAACCAAAGACAAAAACCACATGATTATCTCAATAGATGCAGAAAAGGCCTTTGACAAAATTCAACAACCCTTCATGCTAAAAGCTCTCAATAAATTAGGTATTGATGGGACGTATCTCAAAATAATAAGAGCTATCTATGACAAACCCACAGCCAATATCATACTGAATGGGCAAAAACTGGAAGCATTCCCTCTGAAAACTGGCACAAGACAGGGATACCCTCTCTCACCGCTCCTGTTCAACATAGTGCTGGAAGTTCTGGCCAGAGCAATCAGGCAGGAGAAGGAAATAAAGGTATTCAATTAGGAAAAGAGGAAGTCAATTGTCCCTGTTTGCAGATGACATGATTGTATATCTAGAAAACCCCATTGTCTCAGCCAAAATCTCCTTAAGCTGATTAGCAACTTCAGCGAAGTCTCAGGATACAAATTAATGTACAAAAATCACAAGCATTCTTGTACACAATAACAGACAAACAGAGAGCCAAATCATGAGTGAACTCCCATTCACAATTGCTTCAAAGAGAATAAAAATACCTAGGAATCCAACTTACAAGGATGTGAAGGACCTCTTCAAGGAGAACTACAAACCACTGCTCAATGAAATAAAAGAGGATACAAACAAATGGAAGAACATTCCATGCTCATGGTTGGAAGATCAATATCGTGAAAATGGCCATACTGCCAGGTAATTTATAGATTCAATGCCATCCCATCAAGCTACCAATGACTTTCTTCACAGAATTGGAAAAACTACTTTAAAGTTCATATGGAACCAAAAAAGAGCCCGCATCGCCAAGTCAATCCTAAGCCAAAAGAACAAAGCTGGAGGCATCACGCTACCTGACTTTAAACTATACTACAAGGCTACAGTAACCAAAACAGCATGGTACTGGTACCACAACAGAGACATAGATCAATGGAACAGAACAGAGCCCTCAGAAATGATGCCGCATAGCTACAACTATCTGATCTTTGACAAACCTGACAAAAACAAGAAATGGGGAAAGGATTCCCTATTTAATAAATGGTGCTGGGAAAACTGGCTAGCCATATGTAGAAAGCTGAAACTGGATCCCTTCCTTACACCTTATACAAAAATTAATTCAAGATGGATTAAAGACTTATATGTTAGACCTAAAACCATTAAAATCCTACAAGAAAACCTAGGCAATACCATTCAGGACATAGGCGTGGGCAAGGACTTCATGTCTAAAACACCAAAAGCAATGGCAACAAAAGCCAAAATTGACAAATGGGATCTCATTAAACTAAAGAGCTTCTGCACAGCAAAAGAAACTACCATCAGAGTGAACAGGCAACCTACAGAATGGGAGAAAATTTTTGCAACCTACTCATCTGACAAAGGGCTAATATCCAGAATCTACAATGAACTCAAACAAATTTACAAGAAAAAAACAAACAACCCCATCAAAAAGTGGGCGAGGACATGAACAGACACTTCTCAAAAGAAGACATTTATGCAGCCAAAACACATGAAGAAATGCTCATCATCACTGGCCATCAGAGAAATGCAAATCAAAACCACAGTGAGATACCATCTCACACCAGTTAGAATGGCCATCATTAAAAAATCAGGAAACAACAGGTGCTGGAGAGGATGTGGAGAAATAGGAACACTTTTACACTGTTGGTGGGACTGTAAACTAGTTCAACCATTGTGGAAGTCAGTGTGGCGATTCCTCAGGGATCTAGAACTAGAAATACCATTTGACCCAGCCATCCCATTACTGGGTATATACCCAAAGGACTATAAATCATGCTGCTATAAAGACACATGCACACGTATGTTTATTGCGGCACTATTCACAATAGCAAAGAGTTGGAACCAACCCAAATGTCCAACAACGATAGACTGGATTAAGAAAATGTGGCACATATACACCATGGAATACTATGCAGCCAAAAAAATGATGAGTTCGTGTCCTTTGTAGGGACATGGATGAAACTGGAAAACATCATTCTCAGTAAACTATCGCAAGGACAAAAAACCAAACACCGCATGTTCTCACTCATAGGTGGGAATTGAACAATGAGAACTCATGGACACAGGAAGGGGAACATCACACTCCGGGGACTGTGTGTGGGGGGGGGGGGGGAGGGGGAGGGACAGCATTAGGAGATACACCTAATGCTAAATGACGAGTTAATGGGTGCAGGAAATCAACATGGCACATGGATACATATGTAACAAACCTGCACATTGTGCACATGTACCCTAAAACCTAAAGTATAATAAAAAAAAAAAAAGTACACAGAAATTCTGGGTAGCTTCTTTCTGATCTGCACATT
>NW_022097724.1:0-4175 GCF_006542625.1 Nomascus leucogenys
TCAACTAACAGAGTTGAAGCTTACTTTTGATTGAGCAGTTCTGAAACACTCTTTCTGTAGAAACTGCAAGTGACATTCGAGCGCTAAGGGCCTGTAGTGGAAAAAGATATCTTCAAATAAAAACTACACAGAAGCATTCTGTGAAACTTCTTTCTGTTCTGTGCATTCAACTAACAGAGTTGAAGCTTACTTTTGATTGAGCAGTTCTGAAACACTCTTTCTGTAGAAACTGCAAGTGACATTCGAGCGCTAAGGGGTAGTGGAAAAAGGATATCTTCAAATAAAAACTACACAGAAGCATTCTGTGAAACTTCTTTCTGTTCTGTGCATTCAACTAACAGAGTTGAAGCTTACTTTTGATTGAGCAGTTCTGAAACACTCTTTCTGTAGAAACTGCAAGTGGACATTGAGCGCTAAGGGCCTAGTGGAAAAAGATATCTTCAAATAAAAACTACACAGAAGCATTCTGTGAAACTTCTTTCTGTTCTGTGCATTCAACTAACAGATTGAAGCTTACTTTTGATTGAGCAGTTCTGAAACACTTTCTGTAGAAACTGCAATGACATTCGAGCTAAGGGCCTATAGTGGAAAAAAATATCTTCAAATAAAAACTACACAGAAGCATTCTGTGAAACTTCTTTCTGTTCTGTGCATTCAACTAACAGAGTTGAAGCTTACTTTTGATTGAGCAGTTCTGAAACACTCTTTCTGTAGAAACTGTGGACATTCGAGCGCTAAGGGGCCTAGTGGAAAAAGGAATATCTTCAAATAAAAACTACACAGAAGCATTCTGTGAAACTTCTTTCTGTTCTGTGCATTCAACTAACAGAGTGAAGCTTACTTTTGATTGAGCAGTTCTGAAACACTCTTTCTGTAGAAACTGCAAGTGACATTGAGCGCTAAGGGCCTATAGTGGAAAAAGAATATCTTCAAATAAAAACTACACAGAAGCATTCTGTGAAACTTCTTTCTGTTCTGTGCATTCAACTAACAGAGTTGAAGCTTACTTTTGATTGAGCAGTTCTGAAACACTCTTTCTGTAGAAACTGCAAGTGACATTCGAGCGCTAAGGGGCCTATAGTGGAAAAAGGATATCTTCAAAAAAAACTACACAGAAGCATTCTGTGAAACTTCTTTCTGTTCTGTGCATTCAACTAACAGAGTTGAAGCTTACTTTTGATTGAGCAGTTCTGAAACACCTTTCTGTAGAAACTGCAAGTGACATTCGAGCGCTGGGCCTATAGTGGAAAAAGGAATATCTTCAAATAAAAACTACACAGAAGCATTCTGTGAAACTTCTTTCTGTTCTGTGCATTCAACTAACAGAGTTGAAGCTTACTTTTGATTGAGCAGTTCTGAAACACTCTTTCTGTAGAAACTGCAAGTGACATTCGAGCGCTAAGGGCCTATAGTGGAAAAAGGATATCTTCAAATAAAAACTACACAGAAGCATTCTGTGAAACTTCTTTCTGTTCTGTGCATTCAACTAACAGAGTTGAAGCTTATTTTGATTGAGCAGTTCTGAAACACTCTTTCTGTAGAAACTGCAAGTGGACATTGAGCGCTAAGGGCCTATAGTGGAAAAAGGATATCTTCAAATAAAAACTACACAGAAGCATTCTGTGAAACTTCTTTCTGTTCTGTGCATTCAACTAACAGAGTTGAAGCTTACTTTTGATTGAGCAGTTCTGAAACACTCTTCTGTAGAAACTGCAAGTGACATTTCGAGCGCTAAGGGCCTATAGTGGAAAAAGGATATCTTCAAATAAAAACTACACAGAAGCATTCTGTGAAACTTCTTTCTGTTCTGTGCATTCAACTAACAGAGTGAAGCTTACTTTTGATTGAGCAGTTCTGAAACACTCTTTCTGTAGAAACTGCAAGGACATTCGAGCGCTAAGGGCCTATAGTGGAAAAAGGATATCTTCAAATAAAAACTACACAGAAGCATTCTGTGAAACTTCTTTCTGTTCTGTGCATTCAACTAACAGAGTTGAAGCTTACTTTTGATTGAGCAGTTCTGAAACACTCTTTCTGTAGAAACTGCAAGTGACATTCGAGCGCTAGGGCCTGTAAAAAGAATATCTTCAAATAAAAACTACACAGAAGCATTCTGTGAAACTTCTTTCTGTTCTGTGCATTCAACTAACAGAGTTGAAGCTTACTTTTGATTGAGCAGTTCTGAAACACTCTTTCTGTAGAAACTGCAATGACATTCGAGCGCTAAGGGGCCTATAGTGGAAAAAGGATATCTTCAAATAAAAACTACACAGAAGCATTCTGTGAAACTTCTTTCTGTTCTGTGCATTCAACTAACAGAGTTGAAGCTTACTTTTGATTGAGCAGTTCTGAAACACCTTTCTGTAGAAACTGCAAGTGGACATTTGAGCGCTAAGGGCCTGTAGTGGAAAAAGGATATCTTCAAATAAAAACTACACAGAAGCATTCTGTGAAACTTCTTTCTGTTCTGTGCATTCAACTAACAGAGTTGAAGCTTACTTTTGATTGAGCAGTTCTGAAACACTCTTTCTGTAGAAACTGCAAGTGACATTCGAGCGCTAAGGGCCTATGGGAAAAAGATATCTTCAAATAAAAACTACACAGAAGCATTCTGTGAAACTTCTTTCTGTTCTGTGCATTCAACTAACAGGTTGAAGCTTACTTTTGATTGAGCAGTTCTGAAACACCTTTCTGTAGAAACTGCAAGTGGACATTCGAGCGCTGGGCCTAAGTGGAAAAGGATATCTTCAAATAAAAACTACACAGAAGCATTCTGTGAAACTTCTTTCTGCTGTCATTCAACTAACAGAGTTGAAGCTTACTTTTGATTGAGCAGTTCTGAAACACTCTTTCTGTAGAAACTGCAAGTGACATTCGAGCGCAGGGCCTATAGTGGAAAAAGGATATCTTCAAATAAAAACTACACAGAAGCATTCTGTGAAACTTCTTTCTGTTCTGTGCATTCAACTAACAGAGTTGAAGCTTACTTTTGATTGAGCAGTTCTGAAACACTCTTTCTGTAGAAACTGCAAGGACATTCGAGCGCTAAGGGGCCTATAGTGGAAAAAGGATATCTTCAAAAAAAACTACACAGAAGCATTCTGTGAAACTTCTTTCTGTTCTGTGCATTCAACTAACAGAGTTGAAGCTTACTTTTGATTGAGCAGTTCTGAAACACACTTTCTGTAGAAACTGCAAGGACATTCGAGCGCTGGGCCTATAGTGGAAAAAGGAATATCTTCAAATAAAAACTACACAGAAGCATTCTGTGAAACTTCTTTCTGTTCTTGCATTCAACTAACAGAGTTGAAGCTTACTTTTGATTGAGCAGTTCTGAAACACCTTTCTGTAGAAACTGCAAGTTGACATTCGAGCGCTAAGGGGCCTATAGTGGAAAAAGGATATCTTCAAATAAAAACTACACAGAAGCATTCTGTGAAACTTCTTTCTGTTCTGTGCATTCAACTAAACAGGTGAAGCTTACTTTTGATTGAGCAGTTCTGAAACACTCTGTAGAAACTGCAAGTGACATTCGAGCGCTAAGGGGTATGTGGAAAAAGGATATCTTCAAAAAAAACTACACAGAAGCATTCTGTGAAACTTCTTTCTGTTCTGTGCATTCAACTAACAGAGTTGAAGCTTACTTTTGATTGAGCAGTTCTGAAACACTCTTTCTGTAGAAACTGCAAGTGACATTCGAGCGCTAAGGGGCCTATAGTGGAAAAAGGTAATATCTTCAAATAAAAACTACACAGAAGCATTCTGTGAAACTTCTTTCTGTTCTGTGCATTCAACTAACAGAGTTGAAGCTTACTTTTGATTGAGCAGTTCTGAAACACTCTTTCTGTAGAAACTGCAAGTGACATTTAGCGCTAAGGGCCTATAGTGGAAAAAGGAATATCTTCAAATAAAAACTACACAGAAGCATTCTGTGAAACTTCTTTCTGTTCTGTGCATTCAACTAACAGAGTTGAAGCTTACTTTTGAGAGCAGTTCTGAAACACTCTTTCTATAGAAACTGCAAGTGACATTCGGGCTAAGGGCCTATAGTGGAAAAAGGAATATCTTCAAATAAAAACTACACAGAAGCATTCTGTGAAACTTCTTTCTGTTCTGTGCATTCAACTAACAGAGTTGAAGCTTACTTTTGATTGAGCAGTTCTGAAACACTCTTT
>NW_022097725.1:0-61720 GCF_006542625.1 Nomascus leucogenys
GTGTTTCAGAACTGCTCAATCAATTGTAAGGTTCAAATCTGTTATTTGAATGCACAGAAGAAATAAGTTTCTCTGAATGCTTCTGTGTAGTTTTTATTTAAAGATATTCCTTTTGCACTATAGGCCTCTTCGTTCTCCGAATGTCAACTTGCAGTTTCTACAGAAAGAGTGTTTCAGCAATGCTCAATAGAAATTAAGCTTCTACACTATTAATTGAATGCACAGAACAGAAAGAGGTTTCACAGAGTGCTTCTGCGTAGTTTTTATTTGAAGGTATTCCTTTTTCCGCTACAGGCCTCTTAGCGCTCCGAAGGTCCACTTGCATTTTCTACAGAAACAGTGTTTCATAACTGCTCAATCAAAAGTAAGGTTCTACTCTGTTACTTGAATGCACAGAACAGAAATAAGTTTCACAGATTGCTTCTGTGTAGTTTTTATTTCAACATATTCTTTTTCCACTATAGGCCTCTTAATGCCTGAATGTTCACTTGCATTATCTATAGAAAGAGTGTTTCAGAACTGCTCAATCCAAAGTAAGGTTCAACTCTGTTAGTTGAATGCACAGAACAGAATGTAGTTTCACAGAATGCTTCTCTGTAGTTTTTATTTGAAGATATTTCTTTTTCCACCATAGGCGTCTTAGTGCCCTGAATGTCCACTTTCATTTTGTACAGAAAGAGAGATTCAGAACCGCTCAATCAAAACTAAGGTTCAACTCTGTTAGTTGAATGCACAGAACAGAAAGAAGTTTAACAGATTGCTTCTGTGTAGTTTTTATTTGAACATATTCATTTTTCCGCTATAGACCTCTTAGCGCCCTGAATTTCCAACTGCATTTTCTACAGAAAGAGGGTTTCAGAACCGCGAAATCAAAACTGAGGTTCAACTCTGTTAGTTGAATGCACAGAACAGAAAGTAGTTTCACAGAATGCTTCTGTGTAGTTTTTATTTGAATATTCCTTTTTCCGCTACAGGCCTCTTAGCGCTGCGAAGGTCCTTGCATTTTCTACAGAAAGAGTGTTTCAGAAGTGCTCAATCAAAGTAACGTTCTACTCTGTTAGTTGAATGCACGGAACAGAAAAAAGTTTCACAGATTGCTTCTGTGTAATTTTTATTTGAACATATTCCTTTTTCCACTATAGGCCTCTTGGTGCCCTGAATGTTCACTTGCAGTTTCTACAGAAAGAGTGTTTCAGAACTGCTGAATCAAAACTAAGGTTCAACTCTGTTAGTTGAATTCACAGAACAGAAAGAAGTTTCACAGATTGCTTCTGTGTAGTTTTCATTTGAAGATATTCCTTTTTCCACTGTAGGCTTCGTAGCGCCATGAATATCCACTTGAATTTTCTACAGAAAGAGTGTTTCAGAAATGTTCAATCAAAAGTAAGGTTCAGCTGTGTTAGTTGAATGCACATAAAAGAAAGATGTTTCACAGATTGCTTCTGTGTAGTTTTTATTTGAACATATTCATTTTTCCGCTATAGGCCTCTTAGCGCCCTGAATTTCCACATGCATTTTCTACAGAAAGAGTGTTTCAGAACTACTCAGTCAAAACTAAGGTTCAACTCTGTTAGTTGAATGCACAGAACAGAAAGAAGTTTCACAGAATGCTTCTTGTGTTTTTATTTGAAGATATTCATTTTTCCGCTGTAGGCCTCTTAGCGCCCTGAATGTCCCTGCATTTCTACAGAAAGGTGTTTCAGAACTGCTCAGTCAAAATAAGGTTCAACTCTGTTAGTTGAATGCATCAGAACAGAAAGAAGTTTCAAGAAGCTTCTGTGTAGTTTTTATTGAATATTTACTTTCCGCTTAGGAGCTCTTAGCGCTCCGAATGTCCTCTTGCATTTCTACAGAAAGAGTGTTTCGAACTGCTCAATGAAAATAAGGTTCAACTCTGTAGTAGAAGCATCGAACACAAAGAAGTTTCACAGATTGCTTCTGTGTAGTTTTTTTGAATATATTCTTTTTCCACTATAGGCCTCTTAGCGCCGATGAATGTCCACTTGCATTTTCTACAGAAAGAGTGTTTCTGAACTGCTCAATGAAAACTAAGTTCATCTCTGTAGTAGAAACAGAACACAAAGAAGTTTCACAGATTGCTTCTGTGTAGTTTTTTTTGAAGATATTCCTTTTTCCACTATAGGCCTCTTAGCGAGATGAATGTCCACTTGCATTTTCTACAGAAATAGTGTTTCAGAACTGCTCAATCAAAATAAGGTTCAACTGTGTAGTTGAAAAACAGCAGAAGAAGTTTCAACAGATGCTTCTGTGAGTTTTTTTTTGAAGATATTCCTTTTTCCACTATAGGCCTCTTAGCGCCTGAATGTCCACTTGCATTTTCTACAGAAAGTGTTTCAGAACCTGAATCAAAAGTAAGGTTCAAATCTGTTAGTTGAATGCACAGAACAGAAATAAGTTTCACAGAATGCTTCTGTGTAGTTTTTATTTGAAGATATTCCTTTTTCCACTATAGGCCTCTTAGCGAGATGAATGTCCACTTGCATTTTCTAGAGAAGAGAGTTTTCAGAATGCTCCATCAAAAGTAAGCTTCAAATCTGTTAGTGAATGCACAGAACAGAAAGAAGTTTCACAGAATGCTTCTGTGTAGTTTTTATTTGAAGACATTCCTTTTACCGCTATAGGCCTCTTAGCGCTCTGAATGTCCACTTGCATTTTCTACAGAAGGAGTGTTTCAGAACTGTTCAATCAAAAGTAAGGTTCAACTCTCTTTGCTGAATGCACAGACAGAAAGAAGTTTCACAGATTGCTTCTGTGTAGTTTTTATTTTAACATATTCTTTTTTCCGCTATAGGCCTCTTAGCGCCCTGAATTCCACATGCATTTTCTACAGAAAGAGTGTTTCAGAACAGCTCAATCCAAACTAAGGTTCAATCTGTTAGTTGAATACACAGACCAGTACGAAGTTTCACAGATTGCTTCTGTGTAGTTTTTATTTGAAGATATTCCTTTTTCCGCTATAGGACTCTTAGCGCTCCTAATGTCCACTTGCATTTTCTACAGAAAGTGTTTCAGAACCGCTCAATCAAACGTAAGGTTCAATTCTGTTCGTTGAATGCACAGAACAGAAAGAAGTTTCACAATAGCTTCTGTGAAGTTTTTATTTGAACATATTCATTTTTCCGCTATAGGCCTCTTAGCGCCCAGAATTTCCACTTGCATTTTCTACTGAAAGAGTGTTTCAGAAGTGCTCAATCAACACTAAGGTTCAACACTGTTAGTTGAGTGCACGGAACAGTAAGAAGTTTCACCGATTCTTTCTGTGTAGTTTTTATTTGAAGATATTCCTTTTTCCACTAGAGGCCTCTTAGTGCCTTAAATGTCCACTTGCATTTCTAAGGAAAGAGTGTTTCAGAACTGCTCAAACAAAAGTAAGGTTCAATTCCGTTAGTTGAATGCACACTACAGAAAGAAGTTACACAGAATGCTTCTGTGTAGTTTTTATTTTAAGATATTTCTTTTTCCACTATAGGCCTCTTAGCGCCCTGAATGTCCACTTGCATTTTCTACAGAAAGAGTGTTTCAGAACTGCTCAATCAAAACTAAGGTTCAACACAGTTAGTTGAATGCACATAACAGAAAGTAGTTTCAAAGATTGCTTCTGTGTAGTTTTTATTTTGAAGATATTTTTTTTCCACTATACGCATCTTAGCGCCTGAATGTCCACTTGCATTTTCTACAGAAAGAGTGTTTCAGAACTGCTCAATCAATTGTAAGGTTCAAATCTGTTATTTGAATGCACAGAAGAGAAATAAGTTTCTGAATGCTTCTGTGTAGTTTTTATTTAAAGATATTCCTTTTGCACTATAGGCCTCTTCGTTCTCCGAATGTCAACTTGCAGTTTCTACAGAAAGAGTGTTTCAGCAATGCTCAATAGAAATTAAGCTTCTACACTATTAATTGAATGCACAGAACAGAAAGAGGTTTCACAGAGTGCTTCTGTGTAGTTTTTATTTGAAGGTATTTCTTTTTCCGCTACAGGCCTCTTAGCGCTCCGAAGGTCCACTTGCATTTTCTAAGAAACAGTGTTTCATAACTGCTCAATCAAAAGTAAGGTTCTACTCTGTTACTTGAATGCACAGAACAGAAATAAGTTTCACAGATTGCTTCTGTGTAGTTTTTATTTCAACATATTCTTTTTCCACTATAGGCCTCTTAATGCCCTGAATGTTCACTTGCATTATCAGAAAGAGTGTTTCAGAACTGCTCAATCTAAGGTTCAACTCTGTTAGTTGAATGCACAGAACAGAATGTAGTTTCACAGAATGCTTCTGTAGTTTTTATTTGAAGATATTTCTTTTTCCACCATAGGCGTCTTAGTGCCCTGAATGTCCACTTTCATTTTGTACAGAAAGAGAGATTCAGAACCGCTCAATCAAAACTAAGGTTCAACTCTGTTAGTTGAATGCACAGAACAGAAAGAAGTTTACAGATTGCTTCTGTGTAGTTTTTATTTGAACATATTCATTTTTCCGCTATAGACCTCTTAGCGCCCTGAATTTCCACTGCATTTTCTACAGAAAGAGGGTTTCAGAACCGCGAAATCAAAACTGAGGTTCAACTCTGTTAGTTGAATGCACAGAACAGAAAGTAGTTTCACAGAATGCTTCTGTGTAGTTTTTATTTGAAGATATTCCTTTTTCCGCTACAGGCCTCTTAGCGCTGCGAAGGTCCTCTTGCATTTTCTACAGAAAGAGTGTTTCAGAAGTGCTCAATCAAAAGTAACGTTCTACTCTGTTAGTTGAATGCACGGAACAGAAAAAAGTTTCACAGATTGCTTCTGTGTAATTTTTATTTGAACATATTCCTTTTTCCACTATAGGCCTCTTGGTGCCCTGAATGTTCACTTGCAGTTTCTACAGAAAGAGTGTTTCAGAACTGCTGAATCAAAACTAAGGTTCAACTCTGTTAGTTGAATGCACAGAACAGAAAGAAGTTTCACAGATTGCTTCTGTGTAGTTTTCATTTGAAGATATTCCTTTTTCCACTGTAGGCTTCGTAGCGCCATGAATATCCACTTGAATTTTCTACAGAAAGAGTGTTTCAGAAATGTTCAATCAAAAGTAAGGTTCAGCTGTGTTAGTTGAATGCACATAAAAGAAAGATGTTTCACAGATTGCTTCTGTGTAGTTTTTATTTGAACATATTCATTTTTCCGCTATAGGCCTCTTAGCGCCCTGAATTTCCACATGCATTTTCTACAGAAAGAGTGTTTCAGAACTACTCAGTCAAAACTAAGGTTCAACTCTGTTAGTTGAATGCACAGAACAGAAAGAAGTTTCAAAGAATGCTTCTGTGTAGTTTTTATTTGAAGATATTCCTATTTCCGCTGTAGGCCGCTTAGTGCTCCGAATGTCCTCTTGCATTTCGTAACAGAAAGGGTGTTTCAGAACTGCTCAATCAAAAGTAAGGTTCAACTCTGTTAGTTGAATGCATCGAACAGAAAGAAGTTTCACAGATAGCTTCTGTGTAGTTTTTAATTGAATATATTACTTTTTCCATACAGCCTCTTAGCGCCGTGAATGTCCACTTGCATTTTCTACAGAAAGAGTGTTTCTGAACTGCTCAATGAAAACTACGGTTCATCTCTGCTAGTAGAAGGCACAGAACACAAAGAAGTTTCACAGATTGCTTCTGTGTTAGTTTTGTTTGAAGATATTCCTTTTTTCCACTATAGGCCTCTTAGCGAGATGAATGTCCACTTGCATTTTCTACAGAAAGAGTGTTTCTGAACTGCTCAATCAAAATTAAGTTTCAAACTGTGTTAGTGAAAAAAAGCACAGTAAGAAGTTTCACAGATTGCTTCTGTGAGTTTTTTTTTGAAGATATTCCTTTTTCCACCCATTAGGCCTCTTAGCGCCCTGAATGTCCAATTGCATTTTCTACAGAAATAGTGTTTCAGAACCACTGAATCAAAAGTAAGGTTCAAATCTGTTAGTTGAATGCACAGAACAGAAAATAAGTTTCACAGAATGCTTCTGTGTCGTTTTTATTTGAGATATTCCTTTTTCCACTATAGCCTCTTAGCGAGATGATGTCCACTTGCATTTTCTAGAGAAGAGAGTTTCAGAATTGCTCATCAAAAGTAAGCTTCAAATCTGTTAGTTGAATGCACAGAAACAGAAAGAGTTTCACAGAATGCTTCTGTGTAGTTTTATTTGAAGACATTCCTTTTACCGCTATAGGCCTCTTAGCGCTCTGAATGTCCACTTGCATTTTCTACAGAAGGAGTGTTCAGAACTGTTTCAATCAAAAGTAAGGTTCAACTCTCTTTGCTGAATGCACAGAACCAGAAAGAGTTTCACAGATTGCTTCTGTGTAGTTTTTATTTTTAACATATTCTTTTTTCCGCTATAGGCCTCTTAGCGCCCTGAATTTCCACATGCATTTTCTACAGAAAGAGTGTTTCAGAACAGCTCAATCCAAACTAAGGTTCAACTCTGGTTAGTGAATACACAGACCAGTACGAAGTTTCACAGATTGCTTCTGTGTAGTTTTTATTTGAAGATATTCCTTTTTCCGCTATAGGACTCTTAGCGCTCCTTAATGTCCACTTGCATTTTCTACAGAAAGTGTGTTTCAGAACCGCTCAATCAAACGTTAAGGTTCAATTCTGTTCGTTGAATGCACAGAACAGAAAGAAAGTTTCACAAATAGCTTCTGTGAAGTTTTTATTTGAAAACATATTCATTTTTCCGCTATAGGCCTCTTAGCGCCCAGAATTTCCACTTGCATTTCTACTGAAAGAGTGTTTCAGAAGTGCTCAATCAACACTAAGGTTCAACACTGTTAGTTCGAGTGCACGGAAACAGTAAGAAGTTTCACCGATTCTTTCTGTGTAGTTTTTATTTGAAGATATTCCCTTTTTCCACTAGAGGCTCTTAGTGCCTTTAAATGTCCACTTGCATTTTCTAAGGAAAGAGTGTTTCAGAACTGCTCAACAAAAGTTAAGGTTCAATTCCGTTAGTTGAATGCACCTACAGAAAGAAGTTACACAGAATGTTCTGTGTAGTTTTTATTTTAAGATATTTCTTTTTCCACTATAGGCCTCTTAGCGCCCTGAATGTCCACTTGCATTTTCTACAGAAAGAGTGTTTCAGAACCTGCTCAATCAAAACTAAGGTTCAACACAGTTAGTTGAATGCACATAACAGAAAGTAGTTTCAAAGATTGCTTCTGTGTAGTTTTATTTGAAAGATATTTCTTTTTCCACTATACGCATCTTAGCGCCCTGAATGTCCACTTGCATTTTCTACAGAAGAGTGTTTCAGACTGCTCAATCAATTGTAAGGTTCAAATCTGTTATTTGAATGCACAGAAGAGAAATAAGTTTCTCTTGAATGCTTCTGTGTAGTTTTTATTTAAAGATATTCCTTTTGCACTATAGGCCTCTTCGTTCTCCGAATGTCAACTTGCAGTTTCTACAGAAAGAGTGTTTCAGCAATGCTCAATAGAAATTAGCTTCTACACTATTAATTGAATGCACAGAACAAAAGAGGTTTCACAGAGTGCTTCTGCGTAGTTTTTATTTGAAGGTATTCCTTTTTCCGCTACAGGCCTCTTAGCGCTCCGAAGGTCACTTGCATTTTCTAACAGAAAACAGTGTTTCATAACTGCTCAATCAAAAGTAAGGTTCTTACTCTGTTACTTGAATGCACAGAACAGAAATAAGTTTCACAGATTGCTTCTGTGTAGTTTTTATTTCAACATATTCCTTTCCACTATAGCCTCTTAATGCCCTGAATGTTCACTTGCATTATCTATAGAAAGAGTGTTCAGAACTGCTCAATCCAAAGTAAGGTTCAACTCTGTTAGTTGAATGCACAGAACAGAAGTAGTTTCACAGAATGCTTCTCTGTAGTTTTTATTTGAAGATATTTCTTTTTCCACCATAGGCCGTCTTAGTGCCCTGAATGTCCACTTTCATTTTGTACAGAAAGAGAGATTCAGAACCGCTCAATCAAAACTAAGGTTCAACTCTGTAGTTGAATGCACAGAACAGAAAGAAGTTTAACAGATTGCTTCTGTGTAGTTTTTATTTGAACATATTCATTTTTCCGCTATGACCTCTTAGCGCCCTGAATTTCCAACTGCATTTTCTACAGAAAGAGGGTTTCAGAACCGCGAAATCAAAACTGAGGGTTCAACTCTGTTAGTTGAATGCACAGAACAGAAAGTAGTTTCACAGAATGCTTCTGTGTAGTTTTATTTGAAGATATTCCTTTTCCGCTACAGGCCCTTCTTAGCGCTGCGAAGGTCTCTTGCATTTCTTACAGAAAGAGTGTTTTTCAGAAGTGCTCAATCCAAAAGTAACGTTCTACTCTGTTAGTTGAATGCACGGAACAGAAAAAAGTTTCACAGATTGCTCTGTGTAATTTTTATTTGAACATATTCCTTTTTCCACTATAGCCTCTTGGTGCCCTGAATGTTCACTTGCAGTTTCTACAGAAAGAGTGTTCAGAACTGCTGGAATCAAAACTAAGGTTCAACTCTGTTAGTTGAATTCACAGAACAGAAAGAAGTTCACAGATTGCTTCTGTGTAGTTTTCATTTGAAGATATTCCTTTTCCACTGTAGGCTTCGTAGCGCCATGAATATCCACTTGAATTTCTACAGAAAGAGTGTTTCAGAATGTTCAATCAAAAGTAAGGTTAGCTGTGTTAGTTGAATGCACATAAAAGAAAATGTTTCACAGATTGCTTCTGTGTAGTTTTATATTTGAAGCATATTTCCATTTTTTCCGCTATAGGCCTCTTAGCGCCCTGAAATTTCCACATGCATTTTCTACAGAAAGAGTGTTTTCAGAACTACTCAGTCAAAACTAGGTTCAACTCTGTTAGTTGAATGCACAGAACAGAAAGAGTTTCAAAGAATGCTTCTGTGTAGTTTTTATATGAAGATATTCCTATTTCCGCTGTAGGCCGCTTAGTGCTCCGAATGTCCTCCTTGCATTTCGTACAGAAAGGGTGTTTCAGAAACTGCTCAATCAAAAGTAAGGTTCAACTCTGTTAGTTGAATGCATCGAACAGAAAGAAGTTTCAAGATAGCTTCTGTGTAGTTTTTAATTGAATATATTACTTTTTCCATTACAGCCTCTTAGCGCCGTGAATGTCCACTTGCATTTTCTACAGAAAGAGTGTTTCTGAACTGCTCAATGAAAACTACGGTTCATCTCTGCTAGTAGAAGGCACAGAACAAAGAAGTTTCACAGATTGCTTCTGTGTAGTTTTTTGTTTGAAGATATTCCTTTTTCCACTATAGGCCTCTTAGCGAGATGAATGTCCACTTGCATTTTCTACAGAAAGAGTGTTTCTGAACTGCTCAATCAAAATTAAGTTCAACTGTGTTAGTTGAAAAACAGCACAGTAAGAAGTTTCACAGATTGCTTCTGTGAAGTTTTTTTTGAAGATATTCCTTTTTCCACCATAGGCCTCTTAGCGCCCTGAATGTCCAATTGCATTTTCTACAGAAATAGTGTTTCAGAACCACTGAATCAAAAGTAAGGTTCAAATCTGTTTAGTTGAATGCACAGAACAGAAATAAGTTTCACAGAATGCTTCTGTGTTTTTTTTTTGAAGATATTCCTTTTTCCACTATAGGCCTCTTAGCGAGATGAATGTCCACTTGCATTTTCTACAGAAAGAGTTTCAGAATTGCTCATCAAAAGTAAGCTTCAAATCTGTTAGTTGAATGCACAGAACAGAAAGAAGTTTCACAGAATGCTTCTGTGTAGTTTTTATTTGAAGATATTCCTTTTACCGCTATAGGCCTCTTAGCGCTCTGAATGTCCACTTGCATTTTCTACAGAAGGAGTGTTTCAGAACTTTCAATCAAAAGTAAGGTTCAACTCTCTTTGCTGAATGCACAGAACAGAAAGAAGTTTCACAGATTGCTTCTGTGTAGTTTTTATTTTAACATATTCTTTTTCCGCTATAGGCCTCTTAGCGCCCTGAATTTCCACATGCATTTTCTACAGAAAGGTTTCAGAACAGCTCAATCCAAACTAAGGTTCAACTCTGTTAGTTGAATACACAGACCAGTACGAAGTTTCACAGATTGCTTCTGTGTAGTTTTTATTTGAAGATATTCCTTTTTTCCGCTATAGGACTCTTAGCGCTCCTAATGTCCACTTGCATTTTCTACAGAAAGTGTGTTTCAGAACCGCTCAATCAAACGTAAGGTTCAATTCTGTTCGTTGAATGCACAGAACAGAAAGAAGTTTCACAAATAGCTTCTGTGAAGTTTTTATTTGAACATATTCATTTTTCCGCTATAGGCTCTTAGCGCCCAGATTTCCACTTGCATTTTCTACTGAAAGAGTGTTTCAGAAGTGCTCAATCAACACTAAGGTTCAACACTGTTAGTTGAGTGCACGGAACAGTAAGAAGTTTCACCGATTCTTTCTGTGTAGTTTTTATTTGAAGATATTCCTTTTTCCACTAGAGGCCTCTTAGTGCCTTAAATGTCCACTTGCATTTTCTAAGGAAAGAGTGTTTCAGAACTGCTCAAACAAAAGTAAGGTTCAATTCGTTAGTTGAATGCACACTACAGAAAGAAGTTACACAGAATGCTTCTGTGTAGTTTTTATTTTAAGATATTTCTTTTTCCACTATAGGCCTCTTAGCGCCCTGAATGTCCACTTGCATTTTCTACAGAAAGAGTGTTTCAGAACTGCTCAATCAAAACTAAGGTTCAACACAGTTAGTTGAATGCACATAACAGAAAGTAAGTTTCAAAATTGCTTCTGTGTAGTTTTTATTTGAAGATATTTCTTTTTCCACTATACGCATCTTAGCGCCCTGAATGTCCACTTGCATTTTCTACAGAAAGAGTGTTTCAGAACTGCTCAATCAATTGTAAGGTTCAAATCTGTTATTTGAATGCACAGAAGAGAAATAAGTTTCTCTGAATGCTTCTGTGTAGTTTTTATTTAAAGATATTCCTTTTGCACTATAGGCCTCTTCGTTCTCCGAATGTCAACTTGCAGTTTCTACAGAAAGAGTGTTTCAGCAATGCTCAATAGAAATTAAGCTTCTACACTATTAATTGAATGCACAGAACAGAAAGTTTCACAGAGTGCTTCTGCGTAGTTTTTATTTGAAGGTATTCCTTTTTCCGCTACAGGCCTCTTAGCGCTCCGAAGTCCACTTGCATTTTCTACAGAAACAGTGTTTCAAACTGCTCAATCAAAAGTAAGGTTCTACTCTGTTACTTGAATGCACAGAACAGAAATAAGTTTCACAGATTGCTGTGTAGTTTTTATTTCAACATATTCCTTTTTCCACTATAGGCCTCTTAATGCCCTGAATGTTCACTTGCATTATCTATAGAAAGAGTGTTTCAGAACTGCTCAATCCAAAGTAAGGTTCAACTCTGTTAGTTGAATGCACAGAACAGAATGTTTTCACAGAATTCTTCTCTGTAGTTTTTATTTGAAGATATTTCTTTTTCCACAATAGGCGTCTTAGTGCCCTGAATGTCCACTTTCATTTTGTACAGAAAGAGTGATTCAGAACCGCTCAATCAAAACTAAGGTTCAACTCTGTTAGTTGAATGCACAGAACAGAAAGAAGTTTAACAGATTGCTTCTGTGTAGTTTTTATTTGAACATATTCATTTTTCCGCTATAGACCTTTAGCGCCCTGAATTTCCAACTGCATTTTCTACAGAAAGAGGGTTTCAGAACCGCGAAATCAAAACTGAGGTTCAACTCTGTTAGTTGAATGCACAGAACAGAAAGTAGTTTCACAGAATGCTTCTGTGTAGTTTTTATTTGAAGATATTCCTTTTTCCGCTACAGGCCTCTTAGCGCTGCGAAGGTCCTTGCATTTTCTACAGAAAGAGTGTTTCAGAAGTGCTCAATCAAAAGTAACGTTCTACTCTGTTAGTTGAATGCACGGAACAGAAAAAAGTTTCACAGATTGCTTCTGTGTAATTTTTTTTGAACATATTCCTTTTTCCACTATAGGCCTCTTGGTGCCTGAATGTTCACTTGCAGTTTCTACAGAAAGAGTGTTTCAGAACTGCTGAATCAAAACTAAGGTTCAACTCTGTTAGTTGAATTCACAGAACAGAAAGAAGTTTCACAGATTGCTTCTGTGTAGTTTTCATTTGAAGATATTCCTTTTTCCACTGTAGGCTTCGTAGCGCCATGAATATCCACTTGAATTTCTACAGAAAGAGTGTTTCAGAAATGTTCAATCAAAAGTAAGGTTCAGCTGTGTTAGTTGAATGCACATAAAAGAAAGATGTTTCACAGATTGCTTCTGTGTAGTTTTTATTTGAACATATTCATTTTTCCGCTATAGGCCTCTTAGCGCCCTGAATTTCCACATGCATTTTCTACAGAAAGAGTGTTTCAGAACTACTCAGTCAAAACTAAGGTTCAACTCTGTTAGTTGAATGCACAGAACAGAAAGAAGTTTCACAAGATTGCTTCTGTGTAGTTTTTATTTGAAGATATTCATTTTCCGCTATAGGCCGCTTAGTGCCCGAATTTCCTCTGCATTTCTACAGAAAGGGTGTTTCAGAACTCATCAAAACTAAGGTTCAACTCTGTTAGTTGAATGCATCGAACAGAAAGAAGTTTCACAGATAGCTTCTGTGTAGTTTTTATTTGAATATATTCTATTTCCATACAGCTCTTAGCGCTGAATGTCCACTTGCATTTTCTACAGAAGAGTGTTTCTGAACTGCTCAATGAAAATAAGGTTCATCTCTGCTTAGTAGAAGCACAGAACACAAAGAAGAGTTTCACAGATTGCTTCTGTGTAGTTTTTGTTTGAAGATATTCCTTTTTCCACTATAGGCCTCTTAGCGAGTGAATGTCCACTTGCATTTTCTACAGAAAGAGTGTTTCTGAACTGCTCAATCAAAATAAGTTTCAACTGTGTTAGTTGAAAAACAGCACAGTAAGAAGTTTCACAGATTGCTTCTGTGAGTTTTTTTGAAGATATTCCTTTTTCCACCATAGGCCTCTTAGCGCCCTGAATGTCCAATTGCATTTTCTACAGAAATAGTGTTTCAGAACCACTGAATCAAAAGTAAGGTTCAAATCTGTTAGTTGAATGCACAGAAAAAAATAAGTTTCACAGATGCTTCTGTGTAGTTTTTTGAAGATATTCCTTTTTCCACTATAGGCCTCTTAGCGAGATGAATGTCCACTTGCATTTTCTACAGAAAGAGAGTTTCAGAATTGCTCCTCAAAAGTAAGCTTCAAATCTGTTAGTTGAATGCACAGAACAGAAAGAAGTTTCACAGAATGCTTCTGTGTAGTTTTTATTTGAAGACATTCCTTTTACTATAGGCCTCTTAGCGCTCTGAATGTCCACTTGCATTTTCTACAGAAGGAGTGTTTCAGAACTGTTCAATCAAAAGTAAGGTTCAACTCTCTTGCTGAATGCACAGAACAGAAAGAAGTTTCACAGATTGCTTCTGTGTAGTTTTTATTTTAACATATTTTTTTCCGCTATAGGCCTCTTAGCGCCCTGAATTTCCACATGCATTTTCTACAGAAAGAGTGTTTCAGAACACTCAATCCAAACTAAGGTTCAACTCTGTTAGTTGAATACACAGACCAGTACGAAGTTTCACAGATTGCTTCTGTGTAGTTTTTATTTGAAGATATTCCTTTTTCCGCTATAGGACTCTTAGCGCTCCTAATGTCCACTTGCATTTTCTACAGAAAGTGTGTTTCAGAACGCTCAATCAAACGTAAGGTTCAATTCTGTTCGTTGAATGCACAGAACAGAAAGAAGTTTCACAAATAGCTTCTGTGAAGTTTTTATTTGAACATATTCATTTTTCCGCTATAGGCCTCTTAGCGCCCAGAATTTCCACTTGCATTTTCTACTGAAAGAGTGTTTCAGAAGTGCTCAATCAACACTAAGGTTCAACACTGTTAGTTGAGTGCACGGAACAGTAAGAAGTTTCACCGATTCTTTCTGTGTAGTTTTTATTTGAAGATATTCCTTTTTCCACTAGAGGCCTCTTAGTGCCTTAAATGTCCACTTGCATTTTCTAAGGAAAGAGTGTTTCAGAACTGCTCAACAAAAGTAAGGTTCAATTCCGTTAGTTGAATGCACACTACAGAAAGAAGTTACACAGAATGCTTCTGTGTAGTTTTTATTTTAAGATATTCCTTTTTCCGCTATAGGCCTCTTAGCGCCCTGAATGTCCACTTGCATTTTCTACAGAAAGAGTGTTTCAGAACTGCTCAATCAAAACTAAGGTTCAACACAGTTAGTTGAATGCACATAACAGAAAGTAGTTTCAAAGATTGCTTCTGTGTAGTTTTTATTTGAAGATATTTCTTTTTCCACTATACGCATCTTAGCGCCCTGAATGTCCACTTGCATTTTCTACAGAAAGAGTGTTTCAGAACTGCTCAATCAATTGTAAGGTTCAAATCTGTTATTTGAATGCACAGAAGAGAAATAAGTTTCTCTGAATGCTTCTGTGTAGTTTTTATTTAAAGATATTCCTTTTGCACTATAGGCCTCTTCGTTCTCCGAATGTCAACTTGCAGTTTCTACAGAAAGAGTGTTTCAGCAATGCTCAATAGAAATAAGCTTCTACACTTTTAATGAATGCACAGAACAGAAAGAGGTTTCACAGAGTGCTTCTGCGTAGTTTTTATTTGAAGGTATTCCTTTTCCGCTACGGCCTCTTAGCGCTCGAAGGTCCCTTGCATTTTCTACAGAAACAGTGTTTCATAACTGCTCAATCAAAAGTAAGGTTCTACTCTGTACTTGAATGCACAGACAGAAATAAGTTTCACAGATTGCTTCTGTGTAGTTTATTTAACATATTCCTTTTTCCACTATAGGCTCTTAATGCCCTGAATGTTCACTTGCATTATCTATAGAAAAGAGTGTTTCAGAAACTGCTCAATCCAAAGTAAGGTTCAACTCTGTTAGTTGAATGCACAGAACAGAAGTAGTTTCACAGAATGCTTCTGTGTAGTTTTTATTTGAAGATATTCTTTTTCCACCATAGGCCTCTTAGTGCCCTGAATGTCCACTTTCATTTTGTACAGAAAGAGAGATTCAGAACGCTCAATCAAAACTAAGTTCAACTCTGTTAGTTGAATGCACAGAAACAGAAAGAGTTTAACAGATGCTTCTGGTGTAGTTTTTTTTGAACATATTCATTTTTCCGCTATAGACCTCTTAGCGCCTGAATTTCCAACTGCATTTTCTACAGAAAGAGGGTTTCAGAACCGCGAAATAAAACTGAGGTTCAACTCTGTTAGTTGGAATGCACAGAACAGAAAGTAGTTTCACAGAATGCTTCTGTGTAGTTTTTATTTGAAGATATTCCTTTTTCCGCTACAGGCCTCTTAGCGCTGCGAAGGTCCACTTGCATTTCTACAGAAAGAGTGTTTCAGAAGTGCTCAATCAAAAGTAACGTTCTACTCTGTTAGTTGAATGCACGGAACAGAAAAAGTTTCACAGATTGCTTCTGTGTATTTTTATTTGAACATATTCCTTTTTCCACTATAGGCCTCTTGGTGCCCTGAATGTCACTTGCAGTTTCTACAGAAAGAGTGTTTCAGAACTGCTGAATCAAACTAAGGTTCAACTCTGTTAGTTGAATTCACAGAACAGAAAGAAGTTTCACAGATTGCTTCTGTGTAGTTTTCATTTGAAGATATTCCTTTTCCACTGTAGGCTCTAGCGCCATGAATATCCACTTGATTTTCTACAGAAAGAGTGTTTCAGAAATGTCAATCAAAAGTAAGGTTCAGCTGTGTTAGTTGAATGCACATAAAGAAAGATGTTCAACAGATGCTTCTGTGTAGTTTTTATTTGAACATATTATTTTTCCGCTATAGGCCTCTTAGCGCCCTGAATTCCACATGCATTTTCTACAGAAAGAGTGTTTCAGAACTACTCATCAAAACTAAGGTTCAACTCTGTTAGTTGAATGCACAGAACAGAAAAACTTTCAAGATTGCTTCTTTGTGTTTTGTTTGAAGATATTCATTATTTTTCCGCTATAGGCCTCTTAGCGCCCTGAATTTCCACATGCATTTTCTACAGAAAGAGTGTTTCAGAACTCTCAATCAAAACTAAGGTTCAACTCTGTTAGTTGAATGCACAGAACAGAAAGAAGTTTCAAGAATGTTCTGTGTAGTTTTTATTTGAAGATATTCCTTTTCCGCTTAGGCCGCTTAGCGCTGAATGTCCTCTTGCATTTCTAACAGAAAGGGTGTTTCAGAACTGCTCAATCAAAAGTAAGGTTCAACTCTGTTAGTGAATGCACAACAGAAAGAAGTTCCCAGATGCTTCTGTGTAGTTTTAATAAATAGTACTTTTTCCTACAGCCCTTAGCCCCGAAGTCCACTTGCATTTCTACAGAAAGAGTGTTTCTGAACTGCCAATGAAAACTACGGTTCACCCTTGCTAGTAGAAGGCACAGAACACAAAGAAGTTTCACAGATTGCTTCTGTGTAGTTTTTGTTTGAAGATATTCCTTTTTCCACTATAGGCCTCTTAGCGAGATGAATGTCCACTTGCATTTTCTACAGAAAGAGTGTTTCTGAACTGCTCAATCAAAATTAAGTTTCAACTGTGTTAGTTGAAAAACAGCACAGTAAGAAGTTTCACAGATTGCTTCTGTGAAGTTTTTTTTTGAAGATATTCCTTTTTCCACCATAGGCCTCTTAGCGCCCTGAATGTCCACTTCTGCATTTTCTACAGAAATAGTGTTCAGAACCACTGAATCAAAAGTAAGGTTCAAATCTGTTAGTGAATGCACAGACAGAAATAAGTTTCACAGAATGCTTCTGTGTAGTTTTTATTTGAAGATATTCCTTTTTCCACTATAGGCCTCTTAGCGAGATGAATGTCCACTTGCATTTTCTAGAGAAAGCAGAGTTTCAGAATTGCTCCATCAAAAGTAAGCTTCAAATCTGTTAGTTGAATGCACAGAACAGAAAGAAGTTCACAGAATGCTTCTGTGTAGTTTTATTTGAAGACATTCCTTTTACCGCTATAGGCCTCTTAGCGCTCTGAATGTCCACTTGCATTTTCTACAGAAGGAGTGTTCAGAACTGTTCATCAAAAGTAAGGTTCAACTCTCTTTGCTGAATGCACAGAACAGAAAGAAGTTTCACAGATTGCTTCTGTGTAGTTTTTATTTTAACATAGTTCTTTTTTCCGCTATAGGCCTCTTAGCGCCCTGAATTTCCACATGCATTTCTACAGAAAGAGTGTTTCAGAACAGCTCAATCCAAACTAAGGTTCAACTCTGTTAGTTGAATACACAGACCAGTACGAAGTTTCACAGATTGCTTCTGTGTATTTTTATTTGAAGATATTCCTTTTTCCGCTATAGGACTCTTAGCGCTCCTAATGTCCACTTGCATTTTCTACAGAAAGTTGTTTTCAGAACGCTCAATCAAACGTAAGGTTCAATTCTGTTCGTTGAATGCACAGAACAGAAAGAAGTTTCACAAATAGCTTCTGTGAAGTTTTTATTTGAACATATTCATTTTTCCGCTATAGGCCTCTTAGCGCCCAGAATTTCCACTTGCATTTTCTACTGAAAGAGTGTTTCAGAAGTGCTCAATCAACACTAAGGTTCAACACTGTTAGTTGAGTGCACGGAACAGTAAGAAGTTTCACCGATTCTTCTGTGTAGTTTTTATTTGAAGATATTCCTTTTTCCACTAGAGGCCTCTTAGTGCCTTAAATGTCCACTTGCATTTTCTAAGGAAAGAGTGTTTCAGAACTGCTCAAACAAAAGTAAGGTTCAATTCCGTTAGTTGAATGCACACTACAGAAAGAAGTTACACAGAATGCTTCTGTGTAGTTTTTATTTTAAGATATTTCTTTTCCACTATAGGCCTCTTAGCGCCCTGAATGTCCACTTGCATTTTCTACAGAAAGAGTGTTTCAGAACTGCTCAATCAAAACTAAGGTTCAACACAGTTAGTTGAATGCACATAACAGAAAGTAGTTTCAGATGCTTCTGTGTAGTTTTTATTTGAAGATATTTCTTTTTCCACTATACGCATCTTAGCGCCCTGAATGTCCACTTGCATTTTCTACAGAAAGAGTGTTTCAGAACTGCTCAATCAATTGTAAGGTTCAAATCTGTTATTGAATGCACAGAAGAGAAATAAGTTTCTCTGAATGCTTCTGTGTAGTTTTTATTTAAAGATATTCCTTTTGCACTATAGGCCTCTTCGTTCTCCGAATGTCAACTTGCAGTTTCTACAGAAAGAGTGTTTCAGCAATGCTCAATAGAAATTAAGCTTCTACACTATTAATTGAATGCACAGAACAGAAAGAGTTTCACAGAGTGCTTCTGCGTAGTTTTTATTTGAAGGTATTCCTTTTTCCGCTACAGGCCTCTTAGCGCTCCGAAGGTCCACTTGCATTTTCTACAGAAACAGTGTTTCATAACTGCTCAATCAAAAGTAAGGTTCTACTCTGTTACTTGAATGCACAGAACAGAAATAAGTTTCACAGATTGCTTCTGTGTAGTTTTTATTTCAACATATTCCTTTTTCCACTATAGGCCTCTTAATGCCCTGAATGTTCACTTGCATTATCTATAGAAAGAGTGTTTCAGAACTGCTCAATCCAAAGTAAGGTTCAACTCTGTTAGTTGAATGCACAGAACAGAATGTAGTTTCACAGAATGCTCTCTGTAGTTTTTATTTGAAGATATTCTTTTTCCACATAGGCGTCTTAGTGCCCTGAATGTCCACTTTCATTTGTACAGAAAGAGAGATTCAGAACCGCTCAATCAAAACTAAGGTTCAACTCTGTTAGTTGAATGCACAGAACAGAAAGAAGTTTAACAGATTGCTTCTGTGTAGTTTTTATTTGAACATATTCATTTTTCCGCTATAGACCTCTTAGCGCCCTGAATTTCCACTGCATTTTCTACAGAAAGAGGTTTCAGAACCGCGAAATCAAAACTGAGGTTCAACTCTGTTAGTTGAATGCACAGAAAGAAAGTAGTTTCACAGAATGCTTCTGTGTAGTTTTTATTTGAAATATTCCTTTTTCCGCTACAGGCCTCTTAGCGCTGCGAAGGTCCACTTGCATTTTCTACAGAAAGAGTGTTTCAGAAGTGCTCAATCAAAAGTAACGTTCTACTCTGTTAGTTGAATGCACGGAACAAAAAAGTTTCACAGATTGCTTCTGTGTAATTTTTATTTGAACATATTCCTTTTTCCACTATAGGCCTCTTGGTGCCCTGAATGTTCACTTGCAGTTTCTACAGAAAGAGTGTTTCAGAACTGCTGAATCAAAACTAAGGTTCAACTCTGTTAGTTGAATTCACAGAACAGAAAGAAGTTTCACAGATTGCTTCTGTGTAGTTTTCATTTGAAGATATTCCTTTTTCCACGTAGGCTTCGTAGCGCCATGAATATCCACTTGAATTTTCTACAGAAAGAGTGTTTCAGAAATGTTCAATCAAAAGTAAGGTTCTGTTAGTTGAATGCACATAAAAGAAAGATGTTTCACAGATTGCTTCTGTGTAGTTTTTATTTGAACATATTCATTTTTCCGCTATAGGCCTCTTAGCGCCCTGAATTTCCACATGCATTTTCTACAGAAAGAGTGTTTCAGAACTACTCAGTCAAAACTAAGGTTCAACTCTGTTAGTTGAATGCACAGAACAGAAAAAGTTTCACAGATGCTTCTGTGGTTTTATTTGAAGATATTCTTTTTCCGCTATAGGCCTCTTAGCGCCCTGAATTTCCACATGCATTTTCTACAGAAAGAGTGTTTCAGAACTGCTCAATCAAAACTAAGGTTCAACTCTGTTAGTTGAATGCACAGAACAGAAAGAAGTTTCACAGATGCTTCTGTGTAGTTTTTATTTGAAGATATTCCTTTTTCCGCTTAGGCCTCTTAGTGCTCCGAATGTCCACTTGCATTTTCTACAGAAAGGTGTTTCAGAACTGCTCAATCAAAAGTAAGGTTCAACTCTGTTAGTTGAATGCACGAACAGAAAGAAGTTTCACAGATTGCTTCTGTGTAGTTTTTAATTGAAGATATTCCTTTTTCCATTACAGGCCTCTTAGCGCCGTGAATGTCCACTTGCATTTTCTACAGAAAGAGTGTTTCTGAACTGCTCAATCAAAACTACGGTTCAACTCTGTTAGTTGAAGCACAGAACACAAAGAAGTTTCACAGATTGCTTCTGTGTAGTTTTTTTTGAAGATATTCCTTTTTCCACTATAGGCCTCTTAGCGAGATGAATGTCCACTTGCATTTTCTACAGAAAGAGTGTTTCTGAACTGCTCAATCAAAATTAAGTTTCAACTGTGTTAGTTGAAAAACAGCACAGTAAGAAGTTTCACAGATTGCTTCTGTGAAGTTTTTTTTGAAGATATTCCTTTTTCCCATAGGCCTCTTAGCGCCCTGAATGTCCACTTGCATTTTCTACAGAAAGAGTGTTTCAGAACTACTGAATCAAAAGTAAGGTTCAAATCTGTTAGTTGAATGCACAGAACAGAAATAAGTTTCACAGAATGCTTCTGTGTAGTTTTTATTTGAAGATATTCCTTTTTCCACTATAGGCCTCTTAGCGAGATGAATGTCCACTTGCATTTTCTAGAGAAAGAGAGTTTCAGAATTGCTCCATCAAAAGTAAGTTCAATCTGTTAGTTGAATGCACAGAACAGAAAGAAGTTTCACAGAATGCTTCTGTGTAGTTTTTATTTGAAGACATTCCTTTTACCGCTATAGGCCTCTTAGCGCTCTGAATGTCCACTTGCATTTTCTACAGAATGAGTGTTTCAGAACTGTTCAATCAAAAGTAAGGTTCAACTCTCTTTGCTGAATGCACAGAACAGAAAGAAGTTTCACAGATTGCTTCTGTGTAGTTTTTATTTAACATATTCTTTTTCCGCTATAGGCCTCTTAGCGCCCTGAATTTCCACATGCATTTTCTACAGAAAGAGTGTTTCAGAACAGCTCAATCAAACTAAGGTTCAACTCTGTTAGTTGAATACACAGACCAGTACGAAGTTTCACAGATTGCTTCTGTAGTTTTTATTTGAAGATATTCCTTTTTCCGCTATAGGACTCTTAGCGCTCCTAATGTCCACTTGCATTTTCTACAGAAAGTGTTTCAGAACCGCTCAATCAAACGTAAGGTTCAATTCTGTTCGTTGAATGCACAGAACAGAAAGAAGTTTCACAAATAGCTTCTGTGAAGTTTTTATTTGAACATATTCATTTTTCCGCTATAGGCCTCTTAGCGCCCAGAATTTCCACTTGCATTTTCTACTGAAAGAGTGTTTCAGAACTGCTCAATCAAACTAAGGTTCAACACTGTTAGTTGATGCACGGAACAGTAAGAAGTTTCACGATTCTTTCTGTGTAGTTTTTATTTTGAAGATATTCCTTTTTCCACTAGAGGCCTCTTAGTGCCTTAAATGTCCACTTGCATTTTCTAAGAAAGAGTGTTTCAGAACTGCTCAAACAAAAGTAAGGTTCAATTCCGTTAGTTGAATGCACATACAGAAAGAAGTTTCACAGAATGCTCTGTGTAGTTTTTATTTTAAGATATTTCTTTTCCACTATAGGCCTCTTAGCGCCCTGAATGTCCACTTGCATTTTCTACAGAAAGAGTGTTTCAGAACTGCTCAATCAAAACTAAGGTTCAACACAGTTAGTTGAATGCACATAACAGAAAGTAGTTTCAAAGATTGCTTCTGTGTAGTTTTTATTTGAAGATATTTCTTTTTCCACTATACGCTCTTAGCGCCCTGAATGTCCACTTGCAT
The DNA here is from genome assembly GCF_006542625.1 of Nomascus leucogenys. Lineage (NCBI taxonomy): Eukaryota > Metazoa > Chordata > Mammalia > Primates > Hylobatidae > Nomascus > Nomascus leucogenys. The sequence continues at coordinate 21,779 of NW_022097725.1, forward strand.
TTTCTACAGAAAGAGTGTTTCAGAACTGCTCAATCAATTGTAAGGTTCAAATCTGTTATTTGAATGCACAGAAGAGAAATAAGTTTCTCTGAATGCTTCTGTGTAGTTTTTATTTAAAGATATTCCTTTTGCACTATAGGCCTCTTCGTTCTCCGAATGTCACTTGCAGTTTCTACAGAAAGAGTGTTTCAGCAATGCTCAATAGAAATTAAGCTTCTACACTTAATTGAATGCACAGAACAGAAAGAGTTTCACAGAGTGCTTCTGCGTAGTTTTTATTTGAAGTATTCCTTTTTCCGCTACAGGCCTCTTAGCGCTCCGAAGGTCCACTTGCATTTTCTACAGAAACAGTGTTTCATAACTGCTCAATCAAAAGTAAGGTTCTACTCTGTTACTTGAATGCACAGAACAGAAATAAGTTTCACAGATTGCTTCTGTGTAGTTTTTATTTCAACATATTCTTTTTCCACTATAGGCCTCTTAATGCCCTGAATGTTCACTTGCATTTCTATAGAAAGAGTGTTTCAGAACTGCTCAATCAAAGTAAGGTTCAACTCTGTTAGTTGAATGCACAGAACAAAGTAGTTTCACAGAATGCTTCTCTGTAGTTTTTATTTGAAGATATTTCTTTTTCCACCATAGGCGTCTTAGTGCCCTGAATGTCCACTTTCATTTTGTACAGAAAGAGAGATTCAGAACCGCTCAATCAAAACTAAGGTTCAACTCTGTTAGTTGAATGCACAGAACAGAAAGAAGTTTAACAGATTGCTTCTGTGTAGTTTTTATTTGAACATATTCATTTTTCCGCTATAGACCTCTTAGCGCCCTGAATTTCCAACTGCATTTTCTACAGAAAGAGGGTTTCAGAACGCGAAATCAAAACTGAGGTTCAACTCTGTTAGTTGAATGCACAGAACAGAAAGTAGTTTCACAGAATGCTTCTGTGTAGTTTTTATTTGAAGATATTCCTTTTTCCGCTACAGGCCTCTTAGCGCTGCGAAGGTCCACTTGCATTTTCTACAGAAAGAGTGTTTCAGAAGTGCTCAATCAAAAGTAACGTTCTACTCTGTTAGTTGAATGCACGGAACAGAAAAAAGTTTCACAGATTGCTTCTGTGTAATTTTTATTTGAACATATTCCTTTTTCCACTATAGGCCTCTTGGTGCCCTGAATGTTCACTTGCAGTTTCTACAGAAAGAGATGTTTCAGGAACTGCTGAATCAAAACTAAGTTCAACTCTGTTAGTTGAATTCACAGAACAGAAAGAAGTTTCACAGATTGCTTCTGTGTAGTTTTCATTTGAAGATATTCCTTTTTCCACGTAGGCTTCGTAGCGCCTGATATCCACTTGAATTTTCTACAGAAAGAGGTTTCAGAAATGTTCAATCAAAAGTAAGTTCAGCTGTGTTAGTTAATGCACATAAAAGAAAGATGTTTCACAGATTGCTTCTGTGTAGTTTTTATTTGAACATATTCATTTTTCCGCTATAGGCCTCTTAGCGCCCTGAATTTCCACATGCATTTTCTACAGAGAAGAGTGTTTCAGAACTACCAGTCAAAACTAAGTTCAACTCTGTAGTTGATGCACAGAACAGTAAAACTTTCACAGATTGCTCTTTGTTTTGATTTGAGTATTCATTTTTCCGCTATAGGCCTCTTAGCCCCCTGAATTCCAAGCATTTCTACAAAAGAGTGTTCAGAACACTCAGTCAAAACTAAGGTTCAACTCTGTTAGTTGAATGACAGAACAGAAAGAAGTTTCAAAGAATGCTTCTGTGTAGTTTTTATTTGAAGATATTCCTATTTCCGCTGTAGGCCCGCTTAGTGCTCCGAATGTCCTCTGCATTTCGGTAACAGAAAGGGTGTTTCAGAAACTGCTCAATCAAAAGTAAGGTTCAACTCTGTTAGTTGAATGCATCGAACAGAAAGAAGTTTCACAGATAGCTTCTGTGTAGTTTTTAATTGAATATATTACTTTTTCCATTACAGCCTCTTAGCGCCGTGAATGTCCACTTGCATTTTCTACAGAAAGAGTGTTCTGAACTGCTCAATGAAAACTACGGTTCATCTCTGCTAGTAGAAGGCACAGAACACAAAGAAGTTTCACAGATTGCTTCTGTGTAGTTTTTGTTTGAAGATATTCCTTTTCCACTATAGGCCTCTTAGCGAGATGAATGTCCACTTGCATTTTCTACAGAAAGAGTGTTTCTGAACTGCTCAATCAAAATTAAGTTTCAACTGTGTTAGTTGAAAAACAGCCACAGTAAGAAGTTTCACAGATTGCTTCTGTGAAGTTTTTTTTTGAAGATATTCCTTTTTCCACCATAGGCCTCTTAGCGCCCTGAATGTCCAATTGCATTTTCTACAGAAATAGTGTTTCAGAACCACTGAATCAAAAGTAAGGTTCAAATCTGTTAGTTGAATGCACAGAACAGAAATAAGTTTCACAGAATGCTTCTGTGTAGTTTTTATTTGAAGATATTCCTTTTTCCACTATAGGCCTCTTAGCGAGATGAATGTCCACTTGCATTTTCTACAGAAAGAGTGTTTCAGAACTGCTCAATCAAAAGTAAGCTTCAAATCTGTTAGTTGAATGCACAGAACAGAAAGAAGTTTCACAGAATGCTTCTGTGTAGTTTTTATTTGAAGACATTCCTTTTACCGCTATAGGCCTCTTAGCGCTCTGAATGTCCACTTGCATTTTCTACAGAAGGAGTGTTTCAGAACTGTTCAATCAAAAGTAAGGTTCAACTCTCTTGCTGAATGCACAGAACAGAAAGAAGTTTCACAGATTGCTTCTGTGTAGTTTTATTTTAACATATTCTTTTTCCGCTATAGGCCTCTTAGCGCCCTGAATTTCCACATGCATTTTCTACAGAAAGAGTGTTTCAGAACAGCTCAATCCAAACTAAGGTTCAACTCTGTTAGTTGAATACACAGACCAGTACGAAGTTTCACAGATTGCTTCTGTGTAGTTTTTATTTGAAGATATTCCTTTTTCCGCTATAGGACTCTTAGCGCTCCTAATGTCCACTTGCATTTTCTACAGAAAGTGTGTTTCAGAACCGCTCAATCAAACGTAAGGTTCAATTCTGTTCGTTGAATGCACAGAACAGAAAGAAGTTTCACAAATAGCTTCTGTGAAGTTTTTATTTGAACATATTCATTTTTCCGCTATAGGCCTCTTAGCGCCCAGAATTTCCACTTGCATTTTCTACTGAAAGAGTGTTTCAGAAGTGCTCAATCAACACTAAGGTTCAACACTGTTAGTTGAGTGCACGGAACAGTAAGAAGTTTCACCGATTCTTTCTGTGTAGTTTTTATTTGAAGATATTCCTTTTTCCACTAGAGGCCTCTTAGTGCCTTAAAATGTCCACTTGCATTTTCTAAGGAAAGAGTGTTTCAGAACTGCTCAAACAAAAGTAAGGTTCAATTCCGTTAGTTGAATGCACACTACAGAAAGAAGTTACACAGAATGCTTCTGTGTAGTTTTTATTTTAAGATATTTCTTTTTCCACTATAGGCCTCTTAGCGCCCTGAATGTCCACTTGCATTTTCTACAGAAAGAGTGTTTCAGAACTGCTCAATCAAAACTAAGGTTCAACACAGTTAGTTGAATGCACATAACAGAAAGTAGTTTCAAAGATTGCTTCTGTGTAGTTTTTATTTGAAGATATTTCTTTTTCCACTATACGCATCTTAGCGCCCTGAATGTCCACTTGCATTTTCTACAGAAAGAGTGTTTCAGAACTGCTCAATCAATTGTAAGGTTCAAATCTGTTATTTGAATGCACAGAAGAGAAATAAGTTTCTCTGAATGCTTCTGTGTAGTTTTTATTTAAAGATATTCCTTTTGCACTATAGGCCTCTTCGTTCTCCGAATGTCAACTTGCAGTTTCTACAGAAAGAGTGTTTCAGCAATGCTCAATAGAAATTAAGCTTCTACACTATTAATTGAATGCACAGAACAGAAAGAAGTTTAACAGATTGCTTCTGTGTAGTTTTTATTTGAAGGTATTCCTTTTCCGCTACAGGCCTCTTAGCGCTCCGAAGGTCCACTTGCATTTTCTACAGAAACAGTGTTTCATAACTGCTCAATCAAAAGTAAGGTTCTACTCTGTTACTTGAATGCACAGAACAGAAATAAGTTTCACAGATTGCTTCTGTGTAGTTTTTATTTCAACATATTCCTTTTTCCACTATAGGCCTCTTAATGCCCTGAATGTTCACTTGCATTATCTATAGAAAGAGTGTTTCAGAACTGCTCAATCCAAAGTAAGGTTCAACTCTGTTAGTTGAATGCACAGAACAGAATGTAGTTTCACAGAATGCTTCTCTGTAGTTTTATTTGAAGATATTTCTTTTTCCACCATAGGCGTCTTAGTGCCCTGAATGTCCACTTTCATTTGTACAGAAAGAGAGATTCAGAACCGCTCAATCAAAACTAAGGTTCAACTCTGTTAGTTGAATGCACAGAACAGAAAGAAGTTTAACAGATGCTTCTGTGTAGTTTTATTTGAACATATTCATTTTTCCGCTATAGACCTCTTAGCGCCCTGAATTTCCAACTGCATTTTCTACAGAAAGAGGGTTTCAGAACCGCGAAATCAAAACTGAGGTTCAACTCTGTTAGTGAATGCACAGAACAGAAAGTAGTTTCACAGAATGCTTCTGTGTAGTTTTTATTTGAAGATATTCCTTTTTCCGCTACAGGCCTCTTAGCGCTGCGAAGGTCCTCTTGCATTTTCTACAGAAAGAGTGTTTCAGAAGTGCTCAATCAAAAGTAAGGTTCTACTCTGTTAGTTGAATGCACGGAACAGAAAAAAGTTTCACGGATTGCTTCTGTGTAATTTTTATTTGAACATATTCCTTTTCCACTATAGGCCTCTTGGTGCCCTGAATGTTCACTTGCAGTTTCTACAGAAAGAGTGTTTCAGAACTGCTGAATCAAAACTAAGGTTCAACTCTGTTAGTTGAATCACAGAACAGAAAGAAGTTTCACAGATTGCTTCTGTGTAGTTTTCATTTGAAGATATTCCTTTTTCCACTGTAGGCTTCGTAGCGCCATGAATATCCACTTGAATTTTCTACAGAAAGAGTGTTTCAGAAATGTTCAATCAAAAGTAAGGTTCAGCTGTGTTAGTTGAATGCACATAAAAGAAAGATGTTTCACAGATTGCTTCTGTGTAGTTTTTATTTGAACATATTCATTTTTCCACTATAGGCCTCTTAGCGCCCTGAATTTCCACATGCATTTTCTACAGAAAGAGTGTTTTCAGAACTACTCAGTCAAAACTAAGGTTCAACTCTGTTAGTTGAATGCACAGAACAGAAAGAAGTTTCAAAGAATGCTTCTGTGTAGTTTTTATTTGAAGATATTCCTATTTCCGCTGTAGGCCGCTTAGTGCTCCGAATGTCCTCTTGCATTTCGTAACAGAAAGGGTGTTTCAGAACTGCTCAATCAAAAGTAAGGTTCAACTCTGTTAGTTGAATGCATCGAACAGAAAGAAGTTTCACAGATAGCTTCTGTGTAGTTTTTAATTGAATATATTACTTTTTCCATTACAGCCTCTTAGCGCCGTGAATGTCCACTTGCATTTTCTACAGAAAGAGTGTTTCTGAACTGCTCAATGAAAACTACGGTTCATCTCTGCTAGTAGAAGGCACAGAACACAAAGAAGTTTCACAGATTGCTTCTGTGTAGTTTTTGTTTGAAGATATTCCTTTTTCCACTATAGGCCTCTTAGCGAGATGAATGTCCACTTGCATTTTCTACAGAAAGAGTGTTTCTGAACTGCTCAATCAAAATTAAGTTTCAACTGTGTTAGTTGAAAAACAGCACAGTAAGAAGTTTCACAGATTGCTTCTGTGAAGTTTTTTTTTGAAGATATTCCTTTTTCCACCATAGGCCTCTTAGCGCCCTGAATGTCCAATTGCATTTTCTACAGAAATAGTGTTTCAGAACCACTGAATCAAAAGTAAGGTTCAAATCTGTTAGTTGAATGCACAGAACAGAAATAAGTTTCACAGAATGCTTCTGTGTAGTTTTTATTTGAAGATATTCCTTTTTCCACTATAGGCCTCTTAGCGAGATGAATGTCCACTTGCATTTTCTAGAGAAAGAGAGTTTCAGAATTGCTCCATCAAAAGTAAGCTTCAAATCTGTTAGTTGAATGCACAGAACAGAAAGAAGTTTCACAGAATGCTTCTGTGTAGTTTTTATTTGAAGACATTCCTTTTACCGCTATAGGCCTCTTAGCGCTCTGAATGTCCACTTGCATTTTCTACAGAAGGAGTGTTTCAGAACTGTTCAATCAAAAGTAAGGTTCAACTCTCTTTGCTGAATGCACAGAACAGAAAGAAGTTTCACAGATTGCTTCTGTGTAGTTTTTATTTTAACATATTCTTTTTTCCGCTATAGGCCTCTTAGCGCCCTGAATTTCCACATGCATTTTCTACAGAAAGAGTGTTTCAGAACAGCTCAATCCAAACTAAGGTTCAACTCTGTTAGTTGAATACACAGACCAGTACGAAGTTTCACAGATTGCTTCTGTGTAGTTTTTATTTGAAGATATTCCTTTTTCCGCTATAGGACTCTTAGCGCTCCTAATGTCCACTTGCATTTTCTACAGAAAGTGTGTTTCAGAACCGCTCAATCAAACGTAAGGTTCAATTCTGTTCGTTGAATGCACAGAACAGAAAGAAGTTTCACAAATAGCTTCTGTGAAGTTTTTATTTGAACATATTCATTTTTCCGCTATAGGCCTCTTAGCGCCCAGAATTTCCACTTGCATTTTCTACTGAAAGAGTGTTTCAGAAGTGCTCAATCAACACTAAGGTTCAACACTGTTAGTTGAGTGCACGGAACAGTAAGAAGTTTCACCGATTCTTTCTGTGTAGTTTTTATTTGAAGATATTCCTTTTTCCACTAGAGGCCTCTTAGTGCCTTAAATGTCCACTTGCATTTTCTAAGGAAAGAGTGTTTCAGAACTGCTCAAACAAAAGTAAGGTTCAATTCCGTTAGTTGAATGCACACTACAGAAAGAAGTTACACAGAATGCTTCTGTGTAGTTTTTATTTTAAGATATTTCTTTTTCCACTATAGGCCTCTTAGCGCCCTGAATGTCCACTTGCATTTTCTACAGAAAGAGTGTTTCAGAACTGCTCAATCAAAACTAAGGTTCAACACAGTTAGTTGAATGCACATAACAGAAAGTAGTTTCAAAGATTGCTTCTGTGTAGTTTTTATTTGAAGATATTTCTTTTTCCACTATACGCATCTTAGCGCCCTGAATGTCCACTTGCATTTTCTACAGAAAGAGTGTTTCAGAACTGCTCAATCAATTGTAAGGTTCAAATCTGTTATTTGAATGCACAGAAGAGAAATAAGTTTCTCTGAATGCTTCTGTGTAGTTTTTATTTAAAGATATTCCTTTTGCACTATAGGCCTCTTCGTTCTCCGAATGTCAACTTGCAGTTTCTACAGAAAGAGTGTTTCAGCAATGCTCAATAGAAATTAAGCTTCTACACTATTAATTGAATGCACAGAACAGAAAGAGGTTTCACAGAGTGCTTCTGCGTAGTTTTTATTTGAAGGTATTCCTTTTTCCGCTACAGGCCTCTTAGCGCTCCGAAGGTCCACTTGCATTTTCTACAGAAACAGTGTTTCATAACTGCTCAATCAAAAGTAAGGTTCTACTCTGTTACTTGAATGCACAGAACAGAAATAAGTTTCACAGATTGCTTCTGTGTAGTTTTTATTTCAACATATTCCTTTTTCCACTATAGGCCTCTTAATGCCCTGAATGTTCACTTGCATTATCTATAGAAAGAGTGTTTCAGAACTGCTCAATCCAAAGTAAGGTTCAACTCTGTTAGTTGAATGCACAGAACAGAATGTAGTTTCACAGAATGCTTCTCTGTAGTTTTTATTTGAAGATATTTCTTTTTCCACCATAGGCGTCTTAGTGCCCTGAATGTCCACTTTCATTTTGTACAGAAAGAGAGATTCAGAACCGCTCAATCAAAACTAAGGTTCAACTCTGTTAGTTGAATGCACAGAACAGAAAGAAGTTTAACAGATTGCTTCTGTGTAGTTTTTATTTGAACATATTCATTTTTCCGCTATAGACCTCTTAGCGCCCTGAATTTCCAACTGCATTTTCTACAGAAAGAGGGTTTCAGAACCGCGAAATCAAAACTGAGGTTCAACTCTGTTAGTTGAATGCACAGAACAGAAAGTAGTTTCACAGAATGCTTCTGTGTAGTTTTTATTTGAAGATATTCCTTTTTCCGCTACAGGCCTCTTAGCGCTGCGAAGGTCCTCTTGCATTTTCTACAGAAAGAGTGTTTCAGAAGTGCTCAATCAAAAGTAACGTTCTACTCTGTTAGTTGAATGCACGGAACAGAAAAAAGTTTCACAGATTGCTTCTGTGTAATTTTTATTTGAACATATTCCTTTTTCCACTATAGGCCTCTTGGTGCCCTGAATGTTCACTTGCAGTTTCTACAGAAAGAGTGTTTCAGAACTGCTGAATCAAAACTAAGGTTCAACTCTGTTAGTTGAATTCACAGAACAGAAAGAAGTTTCACAGATTGCTTCTGTGTAGTTTTCATTTGAAGATATTCCTTTTTCCACTGTAGGCTTCGTAGCGCCATGAATATCCACTTGAATTTTCTACAGAAAGAGTGTTTCAGAAATGTTCAATCAAAAGTAAGGTTCAGCTGTGTTAGTTGAATGCACATAAAAGAAAGATGTTTCACAGATTGCTTCTGTGTAGTTTTTATTTGAACATATTCATTTTTCCGCTATAGGCCTCTTAGCGCCCTGAATTTCCACATGCATTTTCTACAGAAAGAGTGTTTCAGAACTACTCAGTCAAAACTAAGGTTCAACTCTGTTAGTTGAATGCACAGAACAGAAAGAAGTTTCAAAGAATGCTTCTGTGTAGTTTTTATTTGAAGATATTCCTATTTCCGCTGTAGGCCGCTTAGTGCTCCGAATGTCCTCTTGCATTTCGTAACAGAAAGGGTGTTTCAGAACTGCTCAATCAAAAGTAAGGTTCAACTCTGTTAGTTGAATGCATCGAACAGAAAGAAGTTTCACAGATAGCTTCTGTGTAGTTTTTAATTGAATATATTACTTTTTCCATTACAGCCTCTTAGCGCCGTGAATGTCCACTTGCATTTTCTACAGAAAGAGTGTTTCTGAACTGCTCAATGAAAACTACGGTTCATCTCTGCTAGTAGAAGGCACAGAACACAAAGAAGTTTCACAGATTGCTTCTGTGTAGTTTTTGTTTGAAGATATTCCTTTTTCCACTATAGGCCTCTTAGCGAGATGAATGTCCACTTGCATTTTCTACAGAAAGAGTGTTTCTGAACTGCTCAATCAAAATTAAGTTTCAACTGTGTTAGTTGAAAAACAGCACAGTAAGAAGTTTCACAGATTGCTTCTGTGAAGTTTTTTTTTGAAGATATTCCTTTTTCCACCATAGGCCTCTTAGCGCCCTGAATGTCCAATTGCATTTTCTACAGAAATAGTGTTTCAGAACCACTGAATCAAAAGTAAGGTTCAAATCTGTTAGTTGAATGCACAGAACAGAAATAAGTTTCACAGAATGCTTCTGTGTAGTTTTTATTTGAAGATATTCCTTTTTCCACTATAGGCCTCTTAGCGAGATGAATGTCCACTTGCATTTTCTAGAGAAAGAGAGTTTCAGAATTGCTCCATCAAAAGTAAGCTTCAAATCTGTTAGTTGAATGCACAGAACAGAAAGAAGTTTCACAGAATGCTTCTGTGTAGTTTTTATTTGAAGACATTCCTTTTACCGCTATAGGCCTCTTAGCGCTCTGAATGTCCACTTGCATTTTCTACAGAAGGAGTGTTTCAGAACTGTTCAATCAAAAGTAAGGTTCAACTCTCTTTGCTGAATGCACAGAACAGAAAGAAGTTTCACAGATTGCTTCTGTGTAGTTTTTATTTTAACATATTCTTTTTTCCGCTATAGGCCTCTTAGCGCCCTGAATTTCCACATGCATTTTCTACAGAAAGAGTGTTTCAGAACAGCTCAATCCAAACTAAGGTTCAACTCTGTTAGTTGAATACACAGACCAGTACGAAGTTTCACAGATTGCTTCTGTGTAGTTTTTATTTGAAGATATTCCTTTTTCCGCTATAGGACTCTTAGCGCTCCTAATGTCCACTTGCATTTTCTACAGAAAGTGTGTTTCAGAACCGCTCAATCAAACGTAAGGTTCAATTCTGTTCGTTGAATGCACAGAACAGAAAGAAGTTTCACAAATAGCTTCTGTGAAGTTTTTATTTGAACATATTCATTTTTCCGCTATAGGCCTCTTAGCGCCCAGAATTTCCACTTGCATTTTCTACTGAAAGAGTGTTTCAGAAGTGCTCAATCAACACTAAGGTTCAACACTGTTAGTTGAGTGCACGGAACAGTAAGAAGTTTCACCGATTCTTTCTGTGTAGTTTTTATTTGAAGATATTCCTTTTTCCACTAGAGGCCTCTTAGTGCCTTAAATGTCCACTTGCATTTTCTAAGGAAAGAGTGTTTCAGAACTGCTCAAACAAAAGTAAGGTTCAATTCCGTTAGTTGAATGCACACTACAGAAAGAAGTTACACAGAATGCTTCTGTGTAGTTTTTATTTTAAGATATTTCTTTTTCCACTATAGGCCTCTTAGCGCCCTGAATGTCCACTTGCATTTTCTACAGAAAGAGTGTTTCAGAACTGCTCAATCAAAACTAAGGTTCAACACAGTTAGTTGAATGCACATAACAGAAAGTAGTTTCAAAGATTGCTTCTGTGTAGTTTTTATTTGAAGATATTTCTTTTTCCACTATACGCATCTTAGCGCCCTGAATGTCCACTTGCATTTTCTACAGAAAGAGTGTTTCAGAACTGCTCAATCAATTGTAAGGTTCAAATCTGTTATTTGAATGCACAGAAGAGAAATAAGTTTCTCTGAATGCTTCTGTGTAGTTTTTATTTAAAGATATTCCTTTTGCACTATAGGCCTCTTCGTTCTCCGAATGTCAACTTGCAGTTTCTACAGAAAGAGTGTTTCAGCAATGCTCAATAGAAATTAAGCTTCTACACTATTAATTGAATGCACAGAACAGAAAGAGGTTTCACAGAGTGCTTCTGCGTAGTTTTTATTTGAAGGTATTCCTTTTTCCGCTACAGGCCTCTTAGCGCTCCGAAGGTCCACTTGCATTTTCTACAGAAACAGTGTTTCATAACTGCTCAATCAAAAGTAAGGTTCTACTCTGTTACTTGAATGCACAGAACAGAAATAAGTTTCACAGATTGCTTCTGTGTAGTTTTTATTTCAACATATTCCTTTTTCCACTATAGGCCTCTTAATGCCCTGAATGTTCACTTGCATTATCTATAGAAAGAGTGTTTCAGAACTGCTCAATCCAAAGTAAGGTTCAACTCTGTTAGTTGAATGCACAGAACAGAATGTAGTTTCACAGAATGCTTCTCTGTAGTTTTTATTTGAAGATATTTCTTTTTCCACCATAGGCGTCTTAGTGCCCTGAATGTCCACTTTCATTTTGTACAGAAAGAGAGATTCAGAACCGCTCAATCAAAACTAAGGTTCAACTCTGTTAGTTGAATGCACAGAACAGAAAGAAGTTTAACAGATTGCTTCTGTGTAGTTTTTATTTGAACATATTCATTTTTCCGCTATAGACCTCTTAGCGCCCTGAATTTCCAACTGCATTTTCTACAGAAAGAGGGTTTCAGAACCGCGAAATCAAAACTGAGGTTCAACTCTGTTAGTTGAATGCACAGAACAGAAAGTAGTTTCACAGAATGCTTCTGTGTAGTTTTTATTTGAAGATATTCCTTTTTCCGCTACAGGCCTCTTAGCGCTGCGAAGGTCCACTTGCATTTTCTACAGAAAGAGTGTTTCAGAAGTGCTCAATCAAAAGTAACGTTCTACTCTGTTAGTTGAATGCACGGAACAGAAAAAAGTTTCACAGATTGCTTCTGTGTAATTTTTATTTGAACATATTCCTTTTTCCACTATAGGCCTCTTGGTGCCCTGAATGTTCACTTGCAGTTTCTACAGAAAGAGTGTTTCAGAACTGCTGAATCAAAACTAAGGTTCAACTCTGTTAGTTGAATTCACAGAACAGAAAGAAGTTTCACAGATTGCTTCTGTGTAGTTTTCATTTGAAGATATTCCTTTTTCCACTGTAGGCTTCGTAGCGCCATGAATATCCACTTGAATTTTCTACAGAAAGAGTGTTTCAGAAATGTTCAATCAAAAGTAAGGTTCAGCTGTGTTAGTTGAATGCACATAAAAGAAAGATGTTTCACAGATTGCTTCTGTGTAGTTTTTATTTGAACATATTCATTTTTCCGCTATAGGCCTCTTAGCGCCCTGAATTTCCACATGCATTTTCTACAGAAAGAGTGTTTCAGAACTACTCAGTCAAAACTAAGGTTCAACTCTGTTAGTTGAATGCACAGAACAGTAAAAACTTTCACAGATTGCTTCTTTGTGTTTTGATTTGAAGATATTCATTTTTCGCTATAGGCCCTTAGCGCCTGAATTTCCACATGCATTTCTACAGAAAGAGTGTTTCAGAACTACTCAGTCAAAACTAAGGTCAACTCTGTTAGTTGAATGCACAGAACAGAAAGAAGTTTCAAAGAATGCTTCTGTGTAGTTTTTATTTGAAGATATTCCTATTTCCGCTGTAGGCCGCTTAGTGCTCCGAATGTCCTCTTGCATTTCGTAACAGAAAGGGTGTTTCAGAACTGCTCAATCAAAAGTAAGGTTCAACTCTGTTAGTTGAATGCATCGAACAGAAAGAAGTTTCACAGATAGCTTCTGTGTAGTTTTTAATTGAATATATTACTTTTTCCATTACAGCCTCTTAGCGCCGTGAATGTCCACTTGCATTTTCTACAGAAAGAGTGTTTCTGAACTGCTCAATGAAAACTACGGTTCATCTCTGCTAGTAGAAGGCACAGAACACAAAGAAGTTTCACAGATTGCTTCTGTGTAGTTTTTGTTTGAAGATATTCCTTTTTCCACTATAGGCCTCTTAGCGAGATGAATGTCCACTTGCATTTTCTACAGAAAGAGTGTTTCTGAACTGCTCAATCAAAATTAAGTTTCAACTGTGTTAGTTGAAAAACAGCACAGTAAGAAGTTTCACAGATTGCTTCTGTGAAGTTTTTTTTTGAAGATATTCCTTTTTCCACCATAGGCCTCTTAGCGCCCTGAATGTCCAATTGCATTTTCTACAGAAATAGTGTTTCAGAACCACTGAATCAAAAGTAAGGTTCAAATCTGTTAGTTGAATGCACAGAACAGAAATAAGTTTCACAGAATGCTTCTGTGTAGTTTTTATTTGAAGATATTCCTTTTTCCACTATAGGCCTCTTAGCGAGATGAATGTCCACTTGCATTTTCTAGAGAAAGAGAGTTTCAGAATTGCTCCATCAAAAGTAAGCTTCAAATCTGTTAGTTGAATGCACAGAACAGAAAGAAGTTTCACAGAATGCTTCTGTGTAGTTTTTATTTGAAGACATTCCTTTTACCGCTATAGGCCTCTTAGCGCTCTGAATGTCCACTTGCATTTTCTACAGAAGGAGTGTTTCAGAACTGTTCAATCAAAAGTAAGGTTCAACTCTCTTTGCTGAATGCACAGAACAGAAAGAAGTTTCACAGATTGCTTCTGTGTAGTTTTTATTTTAACATATTCTTTTTTCCGCTATAGGCCTCTTAGCGCCCTGAATTTCCACATGCATTTTCTACAGAAAGAGTGTTTCAGAACAGCTCAATCCAAACTAAGGTTCAACTCTGTTAGTTGAATACACAGACCAGTACGAAGTTTCACAGATTGCTTCTGTGTAGTTTTTATTTGAAGATATTCCTTTTTCCGCTATAGGACTCTTAGCGCTCCTAATGTCCACTTGCATTTTCTACAGAAAGTGTGTTTCAGAACCGCTCAATCAAACGTAAGGTTCAATTCTGTTCGTTGAATGCACAGAACAGAAAGAAGTTTCACAAATAGCTTCTGTGAAGTTTTTATTTGAACATATTCATTTTTCCGCTATAGGCCTCTTAGCGCCCAGAATTTCCACTTGCATTTTCTACTGAAAGAGTGTTTCAGAAGTGCTCAATCAACACTAAGGTTCAACACTGTTAGTTGAGTGCACGGAACAGTAAGAAGTTTCACCGATTCTTTCTGTGTAGTTTTTATTTGAAGATATTCCTTTTTCCACTAGAGGCCTCTTAGTGCCTTAAATGTCCACTTGCATTTTCTAAGGAAAGAGTGTTTCAGAACTGCTCAAACAAAAGTAAGGTTCAATTCCGTTAGTTGAATGCACACTACAGAAAGAAGTTACACAGAATGCTTCTGTGTAGTTTTTATTTTAAGATATTTCTTTTTCCACTATAGGCCTCTTAGCGCCCTGAATGTCCACTTGCATTTTCTACAGAAAGAGTGTTTCAGAACTGCTCAATCAAAACTAAGGTTCAACACAGTTAGTTGAATGCACATAACAGAAAGTAGTTTCAAAGATTGCTTCTGTGTAGTTTTTATTTGAAGATATTTCTTTTTCCACTATACGCATCTTAGCGCCCTGAATGTCCACTTGCATTTTCTACAGAAAGAGTGTTTCAGAACTGCTCAATCAATTGTAAGGTTCAAATCTGTTATTTGAATGCACAGAAGAGAAATAAGTTTCTCTGAATGCTTCTGTGTAGTTTTTATTTAAAGATATTCCTTTTGCACTATAGGCCTCTTCGTTCTCCGAATGTCACTTGCAGTTTCTACAGAAAGAGTGTTTCAGCAATGCTCAATAGAATTAAGCTTCTACACTATTAATTGAATGCACAGAACAGAAAGAGGTTTCACAGAGTGCTTCTGCGTAGTTTTTATTTGAAGGTATTCCTTTTTCCGCTACAGGCCTCTTAGCGCTCCGAAGGTCCACTTGCATTTTCTACAGAAACAGTGTTTCATAACTGCTCAATCAAAAGTAAGGTTCTACTCTGTTACTTGAATGCACAGAACAGAAATAAGTTTCACAGATTGCTTCTGTGTAGTTTTTATTTCAACATATTCCTTTTTCCACTATAGGCCTCTTAATGCCCTGAATGTTCACTTGCATTATCTATAGAAAGAGTGTTTCAGAACTGCTCAATCCAAAGTAAGGTTCAACTCTGTTAGTTGAATGCACAGAACAGAATGTAGTTTCACAGAATGCTTCTGTGTAGTTTTTATTTGAAGATATTCCTTTTTCCACCATAGGCGTCTTAGTGCCCTGAATGTCCACTTTCATTTTGTACAGAAAGAGAGATTCAGAACCGCTCAATCAAAACTAAGGTTCAACTCTGTTAGTTGAATGCACAGAACAGAAAGAAGTTTAACAGATTGCTTCTGTGTAGTTTTTATTTGAACATATTCATTTTTCCGCTATAGACCTCTTAGCGCCCTGAATTTCCACTTGCATTTTCTACAGAAAGAGGGTTTCAGAACCGCGAAATCAAAACTGAGGTTCAACTCTGTTAGTTGAATGCACAGAACAGAAAGTAGTTTCACAGAATGCTTCTGTGTAGTTTTTATTGAAGATATTCCTTTTTCCGCTACAGGCTCTTAGCGCTGCGAAGGTCCCTTGCATTTTCTACAGAAAGAGTGTTTCAGAAGTGCTCAATCAAAAGTAACGTTCTACTCTGTTAGTTGAATGCACGGAACAGAAAAAAGTTTCACAGATTGCTTCTGTGTAATTTTTATTTGAACATATTCCTTTTTCCACTGTAGGCCTCTTTTTGCCCTGAATGTTCACTTGCATTTTCTACAGAAAGAGTGTTTCAGAACTGCTGAATCAAAACTAAGTTCAACTCTGTTAGTTAATTCACAGAACAGAAAGAGTTTCACAGATTGCTTCTGTGTAGTTTTCATTTGAAGATATTCTTTTCCACTGTAGGCTTCGTAGCGCATAATATCACTTGAATTTTCTACAGAAAGAGTGTTTCAGAAATGTTCAATCAAAAGTAAGGTTCAGCTGTGTTAGTTGAATGCACATAAAAGAAAGTGTTTCACAGATTGCTTCTGTGTAGTTTTTATTTGACATATTCATTTTTCCGCTATAGGCTCTTAGCGCCCTGAATTTCCACATGCATTTTCTACAGAAAGAGTGTTTCAGAACTACTCAGTCAAAACTAAGGTTCAACTCTGTTAGTTGAATGCACAGAACAGAAAGAAGTTTCAAAGAATGCTTCTGTGTAGTTTTATTTGAAGATATTCCTATTTCCGCTGTAGGCCGCTTAGTGCTCCGAATGTCCTCTTGCATTTCGTAACAGAAAGGGTGTTTCAGAACTGCTCAATCAAAAGTAAGGTTCAACTCTGTTAGTTGAATGCATCGAACAGAAAGAAGTTTCACAGATAGCTTCTGTGTAGTTTTTAATTGAATATATTACTTTTTCCATTACAGCCTCTTAGCGCCGTGAATGTCCACTTGCATTTTCTACAGAAAGAGTGTTTCTGAACTGCTCAATGAAAACTACGGTTCATCTCTGCTAGTAGAAGGCACAGAACACAAAGAAGTTTCACAGATTGCTTCTGTGTAGTTTTTGTTTGAAGATATTCCTTTTTCCACTATAGGCCTCTTAGCGAGATGAATGTCCACTTGCATTTTCTACAGAAAGAGTGTTTCTGAACTGCTCAATCAAAATTAAGTTTCAACTGTGTTAGTTGAAAAACAGCACTGTAAGAAGTTTCACAGATTGCTTCTGTGAAGTTTTTTTTTTGAAGATATTCCTTTTTCCACCATAGGCCTCTTAGCGCCTGAATGTCCACTTGCATTTTCTACAGAAATAGTGTTTCAGAACCACTGAATCAAAAGTAAGGTTCAAATCTGTTAGTTGAATGCACAGAACAGAAATAAGTTTCACAGAATGCTTCTGTGTAGTTTTTATTTGAAGATATTCCTTTTTCCACTATAGGCCTCTTAGCGAGATGAATGTCCACTTGCATTTTCTAGAGAAAGAGAGTTTCAGAATTGCTCCATCAAAAGTAAGCTTCAAATCTGTTAGTTGAATGCACAGAACAGAAAGAAGTTTCACAGAATGCTTCTGTGTAGTTTTTATTTGAAGACATTCCTTTTACCGCTATAGGCCTCTTAGCGCTCTGAATGTCCACTTGCATTTTCTACAGAAGGAGTGTTTCAGAACTGTTCAATCAAAAGTAAGGTTCAACTCTCTTTGCTGAATGCACAGAACAGAAAGAAGTTTCACAGATTGCTTCTGTGTAGTTTTTATTTTAACATATTCTTTTTTCCGCTATAGGCCTCTTAGCGCCCTGAATTTCCACATGCATTTTCTACAGAAAGAGTGTTTCAGAACAGCTCAATCCAAACTAAGGTTCAACTCTGTTAGTTGAATACACAGACCAGTACGAAGTTTCACAGATTGCTTCTGTGTAGTTTTTATTTGAAGATATTCCTTTTTCCGCTATAGGACTCTTAGCGCTCCTAATGTCCACTTGCATTTTCTACAGAAAGTGTGTTTCAGAACCGCTCAATCAAACGTAAGGTTCAATTCTGTTCGTTGAATGCACAGAACAGAAAGAAGTTTCACAAATAGCTTCTGTGAAGTTTTTATTTGAACATATTCATTTTTCCGCTATAGGCCTCTTAGCGCCCAGAATTTCCACTTGCATTTTCTACTGAAAGAGTGTTTCAGAAGTGCTCAATCAACACTAAGGTTCAACACTGTTAGTTGAGTGCACGGAACAGTAAGAAGTTTCACCGATTCTTTCTGTGTAGTTTTTATTTGAAGATATTCCTTTTTCCACTAGAGGCCTCTTAGTGCCTTAAATGTCCACTTGCATTTTCTAAGGAAAGAGTGTTTCAGAACTGCTCAAACAAAAGTAAGGTTCAATTCCGTTAGTTGAATGCACACTACAGAAAGAAGTTACACAGAATGCTTCTGTGTAGTTTTTATTTTAAGATATTTCTTTTCCACTATAGGCCTCTTAGCGCCCTGAATGTCCACTTGCATTTTCTACAGAAAGAGTGTTTCAGAACTGCTCAATCAAAACTAAGGTTCAACACAGTTAGTTGAATGCACATAACAGAAAGTAGTTTCAAAGATTGCTTCTGTGTAGTTTTTATTTGAAGATATTTCTTTTCCACTATACGCATCTTAGCGCCCTGAATGTCCACTTGCATTTTCTACAGAAAGAGTGTTTCAGAACTGCTCAATCAATTGTAAGGTTCAAATCTGTTATTTGAATGCACAGAAGAGAAATAAGTTCTCTGAATGCTTCTGTGTAGTTTTTATTTAAAGATATTCCTTTTGCACTATAGGCCTCTTCGTTCTCCGAATGTCAACTTGCAGTTTCTACAGAAAGAGTGTTTCAGCAATGCTCAATAGAAATTAAGCTTCTACACTATTAATTGAATGCACAGAACAGAAAGAGGTTTCACAGAGTGCTTCTGCGTAGTTTTTATTTGAAGGTATTCCTTTTTCCGCTACAGGCCTCTTAGCGCTCCGAAGGTCCACTTGCATTTTCTACAGAAACAGTGTTTCATAACTGCTCAATCAAAAGTAAGGTTCTACTCTGTTACTTGAATGCACAGAACAGAAATAAGTTTCACAGATTGCTTCTGTGTAGTTTTTATTTCAACATATTCCTTTTCCACTATAGGCCTCTTAATGCCCTGAATGTTCACTTGCATTATCTATAGAAAGAGTGTTTCAGAACTGCTCAATCCAAAGTAAGGTTCAACTCTGTTAGTTGAATGCACAGAACAGAATGTAGTTTCACAGAATGCTTCTCTGTAGTTTTTATTTGAAGATATTTCTTTTTCCACCATAGGCGTCTTAGTGCCCTGAATGTCCACTTTCATTTTGTACAGAAAGAGAGATTCAGAACCGCTCAATCAAAACTAAGGTTCAACTCTGTTAGTTGAATGCACAGAACAGAAAGAAGTTTAACAGATTGCTTCTGTGTAGTTTTTATTTGAACATATTCATTTTCCGCTATAGACCTCTTAGCGCCCTGAATTTCCAACTGCATTTTCTACAGAAAGAGGGTTTCAGAACCGCGAAATCAAAACTGAGGTTCAACTCTGTTAGTTGAATGCACAGAACAGAAAGTAGTTTCACAGAATGCTTCTGTGTAGTTTTTATTTGAAGATATTCCTTTTTCCGCTACAGGCCTCTTAGCGCTGCGAAGGTCCTCTTGCATTTTCTACAGAAAGAGTGTTTCAGAAGTGCTCAATCAAAAGTAACGTTCTACTCTGTTAGTTGAATGCACGGAACAGAAAAAAGTTTCACAGATTGCTTCTGTGTAATTTTTATTTGAACATATTCCTTTTTCCACTATAGGCCTCTTGGTGCCCTGAATGTTCACTTGCAGTTTCTACAGAAAGAGTGTTTCAGAACTGCTGAATCAAAACTAAGGTTCAACTCTGTTAGTTGAATTCACAGAACAGAAAGAAGTTTCACAGATTGCTTCTGTGTAGTTTTCATTTGAAGATATTCCTTTTTCCACTGTAGGCTTCGTAGCGCCATGAATATCCACTTGAATTTTCTACAGAAAGAGTGTTTCAGAAATGTTCAATCAAAAGTAAGGTTCAGCTGTGTTAGTTGAATGCACATAAAAGAAAGATGTTTCACAGATTGCTTCTGTGTAGTTTTTATTTGAACATATTCATTTTTCCGCTATAGGCCTCTTAGCGCCCTGAATTTCCACATGCATTTTCTACAGAAAGAGTGTTTCAGAACTACTCAGTCAAAACTAAGGTTCAACTCTGTTAGTTTGAATGCACAGAACAGAAAGAAGTTTCAAAGAATGCTTCTGTGTAGTTTTTATTTGAAGATATTCCTATTTCCGCTGTAGGCCGCTTAGTGCTCCGAATGTCCTCTTGCATTTCGTAACAGAAAGGGTGTTTCAGAACTGCTCATCAAAAGTAAGGTTCAACTCTGTTAGTTGAATGCATCGAACAGAAAGAAGTTTCACAGATAGCTTCTGTGTAGTTTTTAATTGAATATATTACTTTTTCCATTACAGCCTCTTAGCGCCGTGAATGTCCACTTGCATTTTCTACAGAAAGAGTGTTTCTGAACTGCTCAATGAAAACTACGGTTCATCTCTGCTAGTAGAAGGCACAGAACACAAAGAAGTTTCACAGATTGCTTCTGTGTAGTTTTTGTTTGAAGATATTCCTTTTTCCACTATAGGCCTCTTAGCGAGATGAATGTCCACTTGCATTTTCTACAGAAAGAGTGTTTCTGAACTGCTCAATCAAAATTAAGTTTCAACTGTGTTAGTTGAAAAACAGCACAGTAAGAAGTTTCACAGATTGCTTCTGTGAAGTTTTTTTTGAAGATATTCCTTTTTCCACCATAGGCCTCTTAGCGCCCTGAATGTCCAATTGCATTTTCTACAGAAATAGTGTTTTCAGAACCACTGAATCAAAAGTAAGGTTCAATCTGTTAGTTGAATGCACAGAACAGAAATAAGTTTCACAGAATGCTTCTGTGTAGTTTTTATTTGAAGATATTCCTTTTTCCACTATAGGCCTCTTAGCGAGATGAATGTCCACTTGCATTTTCTAGAGAAAGAGAGTTTCAGAATTGCTCCATCAAAAGTAAGCTTCAAATCTGTTAGTTGAATGCACAGAACAGAAAGAAGTTTCACAGAATGCTTCTGTGTAGTTTTTATTTGAAGACATTCCTTTTACCGCTATAGGCCTCTTAGCGCTCTGAATGTCCACTTGCATTTTCTACAGAAGGAGTGTTTCAGAACTGTTCAATCAAAAGTAAGGTTCAACTCTCTTTGCTGAATGCACAGAACAGAAAGAAGTTTCACAGATTGCTTCTGTGTAGTTTTTATTTTAACATATTCTTTTTTCCGCTATAGGCCTCTTAGCGCCCTGAATTTCCACATGCATTTTCTACAGAAAGAGTGTTTCAGAAACAGCTCAATCCAAACTAAGGTTCAACTCTGTTAGTTGAATACACAGACCAGTACGAAGTTTCACAGATTGCTTCTGTGTAGTTTTTATTTGAAGATATTCCTTTTTCCGCTATAGGACTCTTAGCGCTCCTAATGTCCACTTGCATTTTCTACAGAAAGAGTGTTTCAGAACCGCTCAATCAAACGTAAGGTTCAATTCTGTTCGTTGAATGCACAGAACAGAAGAAAGTTTCACAAATAGCTTCTGTGAAGTTTTTATTTGAACATATTCATTTTTCCGCTATAGGCCTCTTAGCGCCCAGAATTTCCACTTGCATTTTCTACTGAAAGAGTGTTTCAGAAGTGCTCAATCAACACTAAGGTTCAACACTGTTAGTTGAGTGCACGGAACAGTAAGAAGTTTCACCGATTCTTTCTGTGTAGTTTTTATTTGAAGATATTCCTTTTTCCACTAGAGGCCTCTTAGTGCCTTAAATGTCCACTTGCATTTTCTAAGGAAAGAGTGTTTCAGAACTGCTCAAACAAAAGTAAGGTTCAATTCCGTTAGTTGAATGCACACTACAGAAAGAAGTTACACAGAATGCTTCTGTGTAGTTTTTATTTTAAGATATTTCTTTTTCCACTATAGGCCTCTTAGCGCCCTGAATGTCCACTTGCATTTTCTACAGAAAGAGTGTTTCAGAACTGCTCAATCAAAACTAAGGTTCAACACAGTTAGTTGAATGCACATAACAGAAAGTAGTTTCAAAGATTGCTTCTGTGTAGTTTTTATTTGAAGATATTTCTTTTTCCACTATACGCATCTTAGCGCCCTGAATGTCCACTTGCATTTTCTACAGAAAGAGTGTTTCAGAACTGCTCAATCAATTGTAAGGTTCAAATCTGTTATTTGAATGCACAGAAGAGAAATAAGTTTCTCTGAATGCTTCTGTGTAGTTTTTATTTAAAGATATTCCTTTTGCACTATAGGCCTCTTCGTTCTCCGAATGTCAACTTGCAGTTTCTACAGAAAGAGTGTTTCAGCAATGCTCAATAGAAATTAAGCTTCTACACTATTAATTGAATGCACAGAACAGAAAGAGGTTTCACAGAGTGCTTCTGCGTAGTTTTTTATTTGAAGGTATTCCTTTTTCCGCTACAGGCCTCTTAGCGCTCCGAAGGTCCACTTGCATTTTCTACAGAAACAGTGTTTCATAACTGCTCAATCAAAAGTAAGGTTCTACTCTGTTACTTGAATGCACAGAACAGAAATAAGTTTCACAGATTGCTTCTGTGTAGTTTTTATTTCAACATATTCCTTTTTCCACTATAGGCCTCTTAATGCCCTGAATGTTCACTTGCATTATCTATAGAAAGAGTGTTTCAGAACTGCTCAATCCAAAGTAAGGTTCAACTCTGTTAGTTGAATGCACAGAACAGAATGTAGTTTCACAGAATGCTTCTCTGTAGTTTTTATTTGAAGATATTTCTTTTTCCACCATAGGCGTCTTAGTGCCCTGAATGTCCACTTTCATTTTGTACAGAAAGAGAGATTCAGAACCGCTCAATCAAAACTAAGGTTCAACTCTGTTAGTTGAATGCACAGAACAGAAAGAAGTTTAACAGATTGCTTCTGTGTAGTTTTTATTTGAACATATTCATTTTTCCGCTATAGACCTCTTAGCGCCCTGAATTTCCAACTGCATTTTCTACAGAAAGAGGGTTTCAGAACCGCGAAATCAAAACTGAGGTTCAACTCTGTTAGTTGAATGCACAGAACAGAAAGTAGTTTCACAGAATGCTTCTGTGTAGTTTTTATTTGAAGATATTCCTTTTTCCGCTACAGGCCTCTTAGCGCTGCGAAGGTCCTCTTGCATTTTCTACAGAAGAGTGTTTCAGAAGTGCTCAATCAAAAGTAACGTTCTACTCTGTTAGTTGAATGCACGGAACAGAAAAAAGTTTCACAGATTGCTTCTGTGTAATTTTTATTTGAACATATTCCTTTTTCCACTATAGGCCTCTTGGTGCCCTGAATGTTCACTTGCAGTTTCTACAGAAAGAGTGTTTCAGAACTGCTGAATCAAAACTAAGGTTCAACTCTGTTAGTTGAATTCACAGAACAGAAAGAAGTTTCACAGATTGCTTCTGTGTAGTTTTCATTTGAAGATATTCCTTTTTCCACTGTAGGCTTCGTAGCGCCATGAATATCCACTTGAATTTTCTACAGAAAGAGTGTTTCAGAAATGTTCAATCAAAAGTAAGGTTCAGCTGTGTTAGTTGAATGCACATAAAAGAAAGATGTTTCACAGATTGCTTCTGTGTTATGCTTTTTTTTTTTTATTTGAACATTTCATGTCCGTATAAAGTTTTCACAGATTGCCTGTGGTTTTATTTGAATATTTTTTTCCCTATAGGCCTCTAGCGCCCTGAATTCCACATGCATTTTCTACAGAAAGAGTGTTTCAGAACTACTCAGTCAAAATAAGGTTCAACTCTGTTAGTTGAATGCACAGAACAGAAAGAAGTTTCAAAGAATGCTTCTGTGTAGTTTTTATTTGAAGATATTCCTATTTCCGCTGTAGGCCGCTTAGTGCTCCGAATGTCCTCTTGCATTTCGTAACAGAAAGGGTGTTTCAGAACTGCTCAATCAAAAGTAAGGTTCAACTCTGTTAGTTGAATGCATCGAACAGAAAGAAGTTTCACAGATAGCTTCTGTGTAGTTTTTAATTGAATATATTACTTTTTCCATTACAGCCTCTTAGCGCCGTGAATGTCCACTTGCATTTTCTACAGAAAGAGTGTTTCTGAACTGCTCAATGAAAACTACGGTTCATCTCTGCTAGTAGAAGGCACAGAACACAAAGAAGTTTCACAGATTGCTTCTGTGTAGTTTTTGTTTGAAGATATTCCTTTTTCCACTATAGGCCTCTTAGCGAGATGAATGTCCACTTGCATTTTCTACAGAAAGAGTGTTTCTGAACTGCTCAATCAAAATTAAGTTTCAACTGTGTTAGTTGAAAAACAGCACAGTAAGAAGTTTCACAGATTGCTTCTGTGAAGTTTTTTTTGAAGATATTCCTTTTTCCACCATAGGCCTCTTAGCGCCCTGAATGTCCAATTGCATTTTCTACAGAAATAGTGTTTCAGAACCACTGAATCAAAGTAAGGTTCAAATCTGTTAGTTGAATGCACAGAACAGAAATAAGTTTCACAGAATGCTTCTGTGTAGTTTTTATTTGAAGATATTCCTTTTTCCACTATAGGCCTCTTAGCGAGATGAATGTCCACTTGCATTTTCTAGAGAAAGAGAGTTTCAGAATTGCTTCATCAAAAGT
This sequence comes from Nomascus leucogenys, assembly GCF_006542625.1. Classification (NCBI taxonomy): domain Eukaryota; kingdom Metazoa; phylum Chordata; class Mammalia; order Primates; family Hylobatidae; genus Nomascus; species Nomascus leucogenys. The sequence continues at coordinate 46,069 of NW_022097725.1, forward strand.
AAGCTTCAAATCTGTTAGTTGAATGCACAGAACAGAAAGAAGTTTCACAGAATGCTTCTGTGTAGTTTTTATTTGAAGATATTCCTTTTTCCGCTATAGGCCTCTTAGCGCTCTGAATGTCCACTTGCATTTTCTACAGAAGGAGTGTTTCAGAACTGTTCAATCAAAAGTAAGGTTCAACTCTCTTTGCTGAATGCACAGAACAGAAAGAAGTTTCACAGATTGCTTCTGTGTAGTTTTTATTTTAACATATTCTTTTTTCCGCTATAGGCCTCTTAGCGCCCTGAATTTCCACATGCATTTTCTACAGAAAGAGTGTTTCAGAACAGCTCAATCAAAACTAAGGTTCAACTCTGTTAGTTGAATACACAGACCAGTACGAAGTTTCACAGATTGCTTCTGTGTAGTTTTTATTTGAAGATATTCCTTTTTCCGCTATAGGACTCTTAGCGCTCCTAATGTCCACTTGCATTTTCTACAGAAAGTGTGTTTCAGAACCGCTCAATCAAACGTAAGGTTCAATTCTGTTCGTTGAATGCACAGAACAGAAAGAAGTTTCACAAATAGCTTCTGTGAAGTTTTTATTTGAACATATTCATTTTTCCGCTATAGGCCTCTTAGCGCCCAGAATTTCCACTTGCATTTTCTACTGAAAGAGTGTTTCAGAAGTGCTCAATCAACACTAAGGTTCAACACTGTTAGTTGAGTGCACGGAACAGTAAGAAGTTTCACCGATTCTTTCTGTGTAGTTTTTTATTTGAAGATATTCCTTTTTCCCACTAGAGGCCTCTTAGTGCCTTAATGTCCACTTGCATTTTCTAATGAAAGAGTGTTTCAGAACTGCTCAAACAAAAGTAAGGTTCAATTCCGTTAGTTGAATGCACACTACAGAAAGAAGTTACACAGAATGCTTCTGTGTAGTTTTTATTTTAAGATATTTCTTTTTCCACTATAGGCCTCTTAGCGCCCTGAATGTCCACTTGCATTTTCTACAGAAAGAGTGTTTCAGAACTGCTCAATCAAAACTAAGGTTCAACACAGTTAGTTGAATGCACATAACAGAAAGTAGTTTCAAAGATTGCTTCTGTGTAGTTTTTATTTGAAGATATTTCTTTTTCCACTATACGCATCTTAGCGCCCTGAATGTCCACTTGCATTTTCTACAGAAAGAGTGTTTCAGAACTGCTCAATCAATTGTAAGGTTCAAATCTGTTATTTGAATGCACAGAAGAGAAATAAGTTTCTCTGAATGCTTCTGTGTAGTTTTTATTTAAAGATATTCCTTTTGCACTATAGGCCTCTTCGTTCTCCGAATGTCAACTTGCAGTTTCTACAGAAAGAGTGTTTCAGCAATGCTCAATAGAAATTAAGCTTCTACACTATTAATTGAATGCACAGAACAGAAAGAGGTTTCACAGAGTGCTTCTGCGTAGTTTTTATTTGAAGGTATTCCTTTTTCCGCTACAGGCCTCTTAGCGCTCCGAAGGTCCACTTGCATTTTCTACAGAAACAGTGTTTCATAACTGCTCAATCAAAGTAAGGTTCTACTCTGTTACTTGAATGCACAGAACAGAAATAAGTTTCACAGATTGCTTCTGTGTAGTTTTTATTTCAACATATTCCTTTTTCCACTATAGGCTCTTAATGCCCTGAATGTTCACTTGCATTATCTATAGAAAGAGTGTTTCAGAACTGCTCAATCCAAAGTAAGGTTCAACTCTGTTAGTTGAATGCACAGAACAGAATGTAGTTTCACAGAATGCTTCTCTGTAGTTTTTATTTGAAGATATTTCTTTTTCCACCATAGGCGTCTTAGTGCCCTGAATGTCCACTTTCATTTTGTACAGAAAGAGAGATTCAGAACCGCTCAATCAAAACTAAGGTTCAACTCTGTTAGTTGAATGCACAGAACAGAAAGAAGTTTAACAGATTGCTTCTGTGTAGTTTTTATTTGAACATATTCATTTTTCCGCTATAGACCTCTTAGCGCCCTGAATTTCCAACTGCATTTTCTACAGAAAGAGGGTTTCAGAACCGCGAAATCAAAACTGAGGTTCAACTCTGTTAGTTGAATGCACAGAACAGAAAGTAGTTTCACAGAATGCTTCTGTGTAGTTTTTATTTGAAGATATTCCTTTTTCCGCTACAGGCCTCTTAGCGCTGCGAAGGTCCCTTGCATTTTCTACAGAAAGAGTGTTTCAGAAGTGCTCAATCAAAAGTAACGTTCTACTCTGTTAGTTGAATGCACGGAACAGAAAAAAGTTTCACAGATTGCTTCTGTGTAATTTTTATTTGAACATATTCCTTTTTCCACTATAGGCCTCTTGGTGCCCTGAATGTTCACTTGCAGTTTCTACAGAAAGAGTGTTTCAGAACTGCTGAATCAAAACTAAGGTTCAACTCTGTTAGTTGAATTCACAGAACAGAAAGAAGTTTCACAGATTGCTTCTGTGTAGTTTTCATTTGAAGATATTCCTTTTTCCACTGTAGGCTTCGTAGCGCCATGAATATCCACTTGAATTTTCTACAGAAAGAGTGTTTCAGAAATGTTCAATCAAAAGTAAGGTTCAGCTGTGTTAGTTGAATGCACATAAAAGAAAGAAGTTTCACAGATTGCTTCTGTGTAGTTTTTATTTGAACATATTCATTTTTTCCGCTATAGGCCTCTTAGCGCCCTGAATTTCCACATGCATTTTCTACAGAAAGAGTGTTTCAGAACTACTCAGTCAAAACTAAGGTTCAACTCTGTTAGTTGAATGCACAGAACAGAAAGAAGTTTCAAAGAATGCTTCTGTGTAGTTTTTATTTGAAGATATTCCTATTTCCGCTGTAGGCCCGCTAGTGCTCCGAATGTCCTCTTGCATTTCGTAACAGAAAGAGTGTTTCAGAACTGCTCAATCAAAAGTAAGGTTCAACTCTGTTAGTTGAATGCATCGAACAGAAAGAAGTTTCACAGATAGCTTCTGTGTAGTTTTTAATTGAATATATTACTTTTTCCATTACAGCCTCTTAGCGCCGTGAATGTCCACTTGCATTTTCTACAGAAAGAGTGTTTCTGAACTGCTCAATGAAAACTACGGTTCATCTCTGCTAGTAGAAGGCACAGAACACAAAGAAGTTTCACAGATTGCTTCTGTGTAGTTTTTGTTTGAAGATATTCCTTTTTCCACTATAGGCCTCTTAGCGAGATGAATGTCCACTTGCATTTTCTACAGAAAGAGTGTTTCTGAACTGCTCAATCAAAATTAAGTTTCAACTGTGTTAGTTGAAAAACAGCACAGTAAGAAGTTTCACAGATTGCTTCTGTGAAGTTTTTTTTTGAAGATATTCCTTTTTCCACCATAGGCCTCTTAGCGCCCTGAATGTCCATTGCATTTTCTACAGAAATAGTGTTTCAGAACCACTGAATCAAAAGTAAGGTTCAAATCTGTTAGTTGAATGCACAGAACAGAAATAAGTTTCACAGAATGCTTCTGTGTAGTTTTTATTTGAAGATATTCCTTTTTCCACTATAGGCCTCTTAGCGAGATGAATGTCCACTTGCCATTTTCTAGAGAAAGAGAGTTTCAGAATTGCTCCATCAAAAGTAAGCTTCAAATCTGTTAGTTGAATGCACAGAACAGAAAGAAGTTTCACAGAATGCTTCTGTGTAGTTTTTATTTGAAGATATTCCTTTTTCCGCTATAGGCCTCTTAGCGCTCTGAATGTCCACTTGCATTTTCTACAGAAGGAGTGTTTCAGAACTGTTCAATCAAAAGTAAGGTTCAACTCTCTTTGCTGAATGCACAGAACAGAAAGAAGTTTCACAGATTGCTTCTGTGTAGTTTTTATTTTAACATATTCTTTTTCCGCTATAGCCTCTTAGCGCCCCTGAATTTCCACATGCATTTTTCTACAGAAAGAGTGTTTCAGAACGCTCATCAAACTAAGGTTCAACTCTGTTAGTTGATACACAGACCAGTACGAAGTTTCACAGATTGCTTCTGTGTAGTTTTTATTTGAAGATATTCCTTTTCCGCTATAGGACTCTTAGCGCCCTAATGTCCACTTGCATTTTCTACAGAAAGTGTGTTCAGAACGCTCAATCAAACGTAAGGTCAATTCTGTTCTTTGAATGCACAGAACAGAAAGAATTTCACAAATAGCTTCTGTGAAGTTTTATTTGACATATTCATTTTTCCGCTATCCTCTTAGCGCCCAGAATTTCCACTTGCATTTTCTACTGAAAGAGTGTTTCAGAAGTGCTCAATCACACTAAGGTTCAACACTGTTAGTTGAGTCACGGAACAGTAAGAAGTTCACGATTCTTTCTGTGTAGTTTTTATTTGAAGATATTCCTTTTTCCACTAGAGGCCTCTTAGTGCCTTAATGTCCACTTGCATTTTCTAAGGAAAGAGTGTTTCAGAACTGCTCAAACAAAAGTAAGGTTCAATTCCGTTAGTTGAATGCACACTACAGAAAGAAGTTACACAGAATGCTTCTGTGTAGTTTTTATTTTAGATATTTCTTTTTCCACTATAGGCCTCTTAGCGCCCTGAATGTCACTTGCATTTTCTACAGAAAGAGTGTTTCAGAACTGCTCAATCAAACTAAGGTTCAACACAGTTAGTTGAATGCACATAACAGAAAGTAGTTTCAAAGATTGCTTCTGTGTAGTTTTTATTTGAAGATATTTCTTTTTCCACTATACGCATCTTAGCGCCCTGAATTTCCACTTGCATTTTCTACAGAAAGAGTGTTTCAGAACTGCTCAATCAATTGTAAGGTTCAAATCTGTTATTTGAATGCACAGAAGAGAAATAAGTTTCTCTGAATGCTTCTGTGTAGTTTTTATTTAAAGATATTCCTTTTGCACTATAGGCCTCTTCGTTCTCCGAATGTCAACTTGCAGTTTCTACAGAAAGAGTGTTTCAGCAATGCTCAATAGAAATTAAGCTTCTACACTATTAATTGAATGCACAGAACAGAAAGAGGTTTCACAGAGTGCTTCTGCGTAGTTTTTATTTGAAGGTATTCCTTTTTCCGCTACAGGCCTCTTAGCGCTCCGAAGGTCCACTTGCATTTTCTACAGAAACAGTGTTTCATAACTGCTCAATCAAAAGTAAGGTTCTACTCTGTTACTTGAATGCACAGAACAGAAATAAGTTTCACAGATTGCTTCTGTGTAGTTTTTATTTCAACATATTCCTTTTTCCACTATAGGCCTCTTAATGCCCTGAATGTTCACTTGCATTATCTATAGAAAGAGTGTTTCAGAACTGCTCAATCCAAAGTAAGGTTCAACTCTGTTAGTTGAATGCACAGAACAGAATGTAGTTTCACAGAATGCTTCTCTGTAGTTTTTATTGAAGATATTTCTTTTTCCACCATAGGCGTCTTAGTGCCCTGAATGTCCACTTTCATTTTGTACAGAAAGAGAGATTCAGAACCGCTCAATCAAAACTAAGGTTCAACTCTGTTAGTTGAATGCACAGAACAGAAAGAAGTTTAACAGATTGCTTCTGTGTAGTTTTTATTTGAACATATTCATTTTTCCGCTATAGACCTCTTAGCGCCCTGAATTTCCAACTGCATTTTCTACAGAAAGAGGGTTTCAGAACCGCGAAATCAAAACTGAGGTTCAACTCTGTTAGTTGAATGCACAGAACAGAAAGTAGTTTCACAGAATGCTTCTGTGTAGTTTTTATTTGAAGATATTCCTTTTTCCGCTACAGGCCTCTTAGCGCTGCGAAGGTCCTCTTGCATTTTCTACAGAAAGAGTGTTTCAGAAGTGCTCAATCAAAAGTAACGTTCTACTCTGTTAGTTGAATGCACGGAACAGAAAAAAGTTTCACAGATTGCTTCTGTGTAATTTTTATTTGAACATATTCCTTTTTCCACTATAGGCCTCTTGGTGCCCTGAATGTTCACTTGCAGTTTCTACAGAAAGAGTGTTTCAGAACTGCTGAATCAAAACTAAGGTTCAACTCTGTTAGTTGAATTCACAGAACAGAAAGAAGTTTCACAGATTGCTTCTGTGTAGTTTTCATTTGAAGATATTCCTTTTTCCACTGTAGGCTTCGTAGCGCCATGAATATCCACTTGAATTTTCTACAGAAAGAGTGTTTCAGAAATGTTCAATCAAAAGTAAGGTTCAGCTGTGTTAGTTGAATGCACATAAAAGAAAGATGTTTCACAGATTGCTTCTGTGTAGTTTTTATTTGAACATATTCATTTTTCCGCTATAGGCCTCTTAGCGCCCTGAATTTCCACATGCATTTTCTACAGAAAGAGTGTTTCAGAACTACTCAGTCAAAACTAAGGTTCAACTCTGTTAGTTGAATGCACAGAACAGAAAGAAGTTTCAAAGAATGCTTCTGTGTAGTTTTTATTTGAAGATATTCCTATTTCCGCTGTAGGCCGCTTAGTGCTCCGAATGTCCTCTTGCATTTCGTAACAGAAAGGGTGTTTCAGAACTGCTCAATCAAAAGTAAGGTTCAACTCTGTTAGTTGAATGCATCGAACAGAAAGAAGTTTCACAGATAGCTTCTGTGTAGTTTTTAATTGAATATATTACTTTTTCCATTACAGCCTCTTAGCGCCGTGAATGTCCACTTGCATTTTCTACAGAAAGAGTGTTTCTGAACTGCTCAATGAAAACTACGGTTCATCTCTGCTAGTAGAAGGCACAGAACACAAAGAAGTTTCACAGATTGCTTCTGTGTAGTTTTTGTTTGAAGATATTCCTTTTTCCACTATAGGCCTCTTAGCGAGATGAATGTCCACTTGCATTTTCTACAGAAAGAGTGTTTCTGAACTGCTCAATCAAAATTAAGTTTCAACTGTGTTAGTTGAAAAACAGCACAGTAAGAAGTTTCACAGATTGCTTCTGTGAAGTTTTTTTTTGAAGATATTCCTTTTTCCACCATAGGCCTCTTAGCGCCCTGAATGTCCAATTGCATTTTCTACAGAAATAGTGTTTCAGAACCACTGAATCAAAAGTAAGGTTCAAATCTGTTAGTTGAATGCACAGAACAGAAATAAGTTTCACAGAATGCTTCTGTGTAGTTTTTATTTGAAGATATTCCTTTTTCCACTATAGGCCTCTTAGCGAGATGAATGTCCACTTGCATTTTCTAGAGAAAGAGAGTTTCAGAATTGCTCCATCAAAAGTAAGCTTCAAATCTGTTAGTTGAATGCACAGAACAGAAAGAAGTTTCACAGAATGCTTCTGTGTAGTTTTTATTTGAAGACATTCCTTTTACCGCTATAGGCCTCTTAGCGCTCTGAATGTCCACTTGCATTTTCTACAGAAGGAGTGTTTCAGAACTGTTCAATCAAAAGTAAGGTTCAACTCTCTTTGCTGAATGCACAGAACAGAAAGAAGTTTCACAGATTGCTTCTGTGTAGTTTTTATTTTAACATATTCTTTTTTCCGCTATAGGCCTCTTAGCGCCCTGAATTTCCACATGCATTTTCTACAGAAAGAGTGTTTCAGAACAGCTCAATCCAAACTAAGGTTCAACTCTGTTAGTTGAATACACAGACCAGTACGAAGTTTCACAGATTGCTTCTGTGTAGTTTTTATTTGAAGATATTCCTTTTTCCGCTATAGGACTCTTAGCGCTCCTAATGTCCACTTGCATTTTCTACAGAAAGTGTGTTTCAGAACCGCTCAATCAAACGTAAGGTTCAATTCTGTTCGTTGAATGCACAGAACAGAAAGAAGTTTCACAAATAGCTTCTGTGAAGTTTTTATTTGAACATATTCATTTTTCCGCTATAGGCCTCTTAGCGCCCAGAATTTCCACTTGCATTTTCTACTGAAAGAGTGTTTCAGAAGTGCTCAATCAACACTAAGGTTCAACACTGTTAGTTGAGTGCACGGAACAGTAAGAAGTTTCACCGATTCTTTCTGTGTAGTTTTTATTTGAAGATATTCCTTTTTCCACTAGAGGCCTCTTAGTGCCTTAAATGTCCACTTGCATTTTCTAAGGAAAGAGTGTTTCAGAACTGCTCAAACAAAAGTAAGGTTCAATTCCGTTAGTTGAATGCACACTACAGAAAGAAGTTACACAGAATGCTTCTGTGTAGTTTTTATTTTAAGATATTTCTTTTTCCACTATAGGCCTCTTAGCGCCCTGAATGTCCACTTGCATTTTCTACAGAAAGAGTGTTTCAGAACTGCTCAATCAAAACTAAGGTTCAACACAGTTAGTTGAATGCACATAACAGAAAGTAGTTTCAAAGATTGCTTCTGTGTAGTTTTTATTTGAAGATATTTCTTTTTCCACTATACGCATCTTAGCGCCCTGAATGTCCACTTGCATTTTCTACAGAAAGAGTGTTTCAGAACTGCTCAATCAATTGTAAGGTTCAAATCTGTTATTTGAATGCACAGAAGAGAAATAAGTTTCTCTGAATGCTTCTGTGTAGTTTTTATTTAAAGATATTCCTTTTGCACTATAGGCCTCTTCGTTCTCCGAATGTCAACTTGCAGTTTCTACAGAAAGAGTGTTTCAGCAATGCTCAATAGAAATTAAGCTTCTACACTATTAATTGAATGCACAGAACAGAAAGAGGTTTCACAGAGTGCTTCTGCGTAGTTTTTATTTGAAGGTATTCCTTTTTCCGCTACAGGCCTCTTAGCGCTCCGAAGGTCCACTTGCATTTTCTACAGAAACAGTGTTTCATAACTGCTCAATCAAAAGTAAGGTTCTACTCTGTTACTTGAATGCACAGAACAGAAATAAGTTTCACAGATTGCTTCTGTGTAGTTTTTATTTCAACATATTCCTTTTTCCACTATAGGCCTCTTAATGCCCTGAATGTTCACTTGCATTATCTATAGAAAGAGTGTTTCAGAACTGCTCAATCCAAAGTAAGGTTCAACTCTGTTAGTTGAATGCACAGAACAGAATGTAGTTTCACAGAATGCTTCTCTGTAGTTTTTATTTGAAGATATTTCTTTTTCCACCATAGGCGTCTTAGTGCCCTGAATGTCCACTTTCATTTTGTACAGAAAGAGAGATTCAGAACCGCTCAATCAAAACTAAGGTTCAACTCTGTTAGTTGAATGCACAGAACAGAAAGAAGTTTAACAGATTGCTTCTGTGTAGTTTTTATTTGAACATATTCATTTTTCCGCTATAGACCTCTTAGCGCCCTGAATTTCCAACTGCATTTTCTACAGAAAGAGGGTTTCAGAACCGCGAAATCAAAACTGAGGTTCAACTCTGTTAGTTGAATGCACAGAACAGAAAGTAGTTTCACAGAATGCTTCTGTGTAGTTTTTATTTGAAGATATTCCTTTTTCCGCTACAGGCCTCTTAGCGCTGCGAAGGTCCTCTTGCATTTTCTACAGAAAGAGTGTTTCAGAAGTGCTCAATCAAAAGTAACGTTCTACTCTGTTAGTTGAATGCACGGAACAGAAAAAAGTTTCACAGATTGCTTCTGTGTAATTTTTATTTGAACATATTCCTTTTTCCACTATAGGCCTCTTGGTGCCCTGAATGTTCACTTGCAGTTTCTACAGAAAGAGTGTTTCAGAACTGCTGAATCAAAACTAAGGTTCAACTCTGTTAGTTGAATTCACAGAACAGAAAGAAGTTTCACAGATTGCTTCTGTGTAGTTTTCATTTGAAGATATTCCTTTTTCCACTGTAGGCTTCGTAGCGCCATGAATATCCACTTGAATTTTCTACAGAAAGAGTGTTTCAGAAATGTTCAATCAAAAGTAAGGTTCAGCTGTGTTAGTTGAATGCACATAAAAGAAAGATGTTTCACAGATTGCTTCTGTGTAGTTTTTATTTGAACATATTCATTTTTCCGCTATAGGCCTCTTAGCGCCCTGAATTTCCACATGCATTTTCTACAGAAAGAGTGTTTCAGAACTACTCAGTCAAAACTAAGGTTCAACTCTGTTAGTTGAATGCACAGAACAGAAAGAAGTTTCAAAGAATGCTTCTGTGTAGTTTTTATTTGAAGATATTCCTATTTCCGCTGTAGGCCGCTTAGTGCTCCGAATGTCCTCTTGCATTTCGTAACAGAAAGGGTGTTTCAGAACTGCTCAATCAAAAGTAAGGTTCAACTCTGTTAGTTGAATGCATCGAACAGAAAGAAGTTTCACAGATAGCTTCTGTGTAGTTTTTAATTGAATATATTACTTTTTCCATTACAGCCTCTTAGCGCCGTGAATGTCCACTTGCATTTTCTACAGAAAGAGTGTTTCTGAACTGCTCAATGAAAACTACGGTTCATCTCTGCTAGTAGAAGGCACAGAACACAAAGAAGTTTCACAGATTGCTTCTGTGTAGTTTTTGTTTGAAGATATTCCTTTTTCCACTATAGGCCTCTTAGCGAGATGAATGTCCACTTGCATTTTCTACAGAAAGAGTGTTTCTGAACTGCTCAATCAAAATTAAGTTTCAACTGTGTTAGTTGAAAAACAGCACAGTAAGAAGTTTCACAGATTGCTTCTGTGAAGTTTTTTTTTGAAGATATTCCTTTTTCCACCATAGGCCTCTTAGCGCCCTGAATGTCCAATTGCATTTTCTACAGAAATAGTGTTTCAGAACCACTGAATCAAAAGTAAGGTTCAAATCTGTTAGTTGAATGCACAGAACAGAAATAAGTTTCACAGAATGCTTCTGTGTAGTTTTTATTTGAAGATATTCCTTTTTCCACTATAGGCCTCTTAGCGAGATGAATGTCCACTTGCATTTTCTAGAGAAAGAGAGTTTCAGAATTGCTCCATCAAAAGTAAGCTTCAAATCTGTTAGTTGAATGCACAGAACAGAAAGAAGTTTCACAGAATGCTTCTGTGTAGTTTTTATTTGAAGACATTCCTTTTACCGCTATAGGCCTCTTAGCGCTCTGAATGTCCACTTGCATTTTCTACAGAAGGAGTGTTTCAGAACTGTTCAATCAAAAGTAAGGTTCAACTCTCTTTGCTGAATGCACAGAACAGAAAGAAGTTTCACAGATTGCTTCTGTGTAGTTTTTATTTTAACATATTCTTTTTTCCGCTATAGGCCTCTTAGCGCCCTGAATTTCCACATGCATTTTCTACAGAAAGAGTGTTTCAGAACAGCTCAATCCAAACTAAGGTTCAACTCTGTTAGTTGAATACACAGACCAGTACGAAGTTTCACAGATTGCTTCTGTGTAGTTTTTATTTGAAGATATTCCTTTTTCCGCTATAGGACTCTTAGCGCTCCTAATGTCCACTTGCATTTTCTACAGAAAGTGTGTTTCAGAACCGCTCAATCAAACGTAAGGTTCAATTCTGTTCGTTGAATGCACAGAACAGAAAGAAGTTTCACAAATAGCTTCTGTGAAGTTTTTATTTGAACATATTCATTTTTCCGCTATAGGCCTCTTAGCGCCCAGAATTTCCACTTGCATTTTCTACTGAAAGAGTGTTTCAGAAGTGCTCAATCAACACTAAGGTTCAACACTGTTAGTTGAGTGCACGGAACAGTAAGAAGTTTCACCGATTCTTTCTGTGTAGTTTTTATTTGAAGATATTCCTTTTTCCACTAGAGGCCTCTTAGTGCCTTAAATGTCCACTTGCATTTTCTAAGGAAAGAGTGTTTCAGAACTGCTCAAACAAAAGTAAGGTTCAATTCCGTTAGTTGAATGCACACTACAGAAAGAAGTTACACAGAATGCTTCTGTGTAGTTTTTATTTTAAGATATTTCTTTTCCACTATAGGCCTCTTAGCGCCCTGAATGTCCACTTGCATTTTCTACAGAAAGAGTGTTTCAGAACTGCTCAATCAAAACTAAGGTTCAACACAGTTAGTTGAATGCACATAACAGAAAGTAGTTTCAAAGATTGCTTCTGTGTAGTTTTTATTTGAAGATATTTCTTTTTCCACTATACGCATCTTAGCGCCCTGAATGTCCACTTGCATTTTCTACAGAAAGAGTGTTTCAGAACTGCTCAATCAATTGTAAGGTTCAAATCTGTTATTTGAATGCACAGAAGAGAAATAAGTTTCTCTGAATGCTTCTGTGTAGTTTTTATTTAAAGATATTCCTTTTGCACTATAGGCCTCTTCGTTCTCCGAATGTCAACTTGCAGTTTCTACAGAAAGAGTGTTTCAGCAATGCTCAATAGAAATTAAGCTTCTACACTATTAATTGAATGCACAGAACAGAAAGAGGTTTCACAGAGTGCTTCTGCGTAGTTTTTATTTGAAGGTATTCCTTTTTCCGCTACAGGCCTCTTAGCGCTCCGAAGGTCCACTTGCATTTTCTACAGAAACAGTGTTTCATAACTGCTCAATCAAAAGTAAGGTTCTACTCTGTTACTTGAATGCACAGAACAGAAATAAGTTTCACAGATTGCTTCTGTGTAGTTTTTATTTCAACATATTCCTTTTTCCACTATAGGCCTCTTAATGCCCTGAATGTTCACTTGCATTATCTATAGAAAGAGTGTTTCAGAACTGCTCAATCCAAAGTAAGGTTCAACTCTGTTAGTTGAATGCACAGAACAGAATGTAGTTTCACAGAATGCTTCTCTGTAGTTTTTATTTGAAGATATTTCTTTTTCCACCATAGGCGTCTTAGTGCCCTGAATGTCCACTTTCATTTTGTACAGAAAGAGAGATTCAGAACCGCTCAATCAAAACTAAGGTTCAACTCTGTTAGTTGAATGCACAGAACAGAAAGAAGTTTAACAGATTGCTTCTGTGTAGTTTTTATTTGAACATATTCATTTTTCCGCTATAGACCTCTTAGCGCCCTGAATTTCCAACTGCATTTTCTACAGAAAGAGGGTTTCAGAACCGCGAAATCAAAACTGAGGTTCAACTCTGTTAGTTGAATGCACAGAACAGAAAGTAGTTTCACAGAATGCTTCTGTGTAGTTTTTATTTGAAGATATTCCTTTTTCCGCTACAGGCCTCTTAGCGCTGCGAAGGTCCACTTGCATTTTCTACAGAAAGAGTGTTTCAGAAGTGCTCAATCAAAAGTAACGTTCTACTCTGTTAGTTGAATGCACGGAACAGAAAAAAGTTTCACAGATTGCTTCTGTGTAGTTTTTATTTGAACATATTCCTTTTTCCACTATAGGCCTCTTGGTGCCCTGAATGTTCACTTGCATTTTCTACAGAAAGAGTGTTTCAGAACTGCTGAATCAAAACTAAGGTTCAACTCTGTTAGTTGAATTCACAGAACAGAAAGAAGTTTCACAGATTGCTTCTGTGTAGTTTTCATTTGAAGATATTCCTTTTCCACTGTAGGCTTCGTAGCGCCATGAATATCCACTTGAATTTTCTACAGAAAGAGTGTTTCAGAAATGTTCAATCAAAAGTAAGGTTCAGCTGTGTTAGTTGAATGCACATAAAAGAAAGATGTTTCACAGATTGCTTCTGTGTAGTTTTATTTGAACATATTCATTTTTCCGCTATAGGCCTCTTAGCGCCCTGAATTTCCACATGCATTTTCTACAGAAAGAGTGTTTCAGAACTACTCAGTCAAAACTAAGGTTCAACTCTGTTAGTTGAATGCACAGAACAGTAAAAACTTTCACAGATTGCTTCTTTGTGGTTTTGATTTGAAGATATTCCTTTTTCCACTATAGGTCTTAGCGCCCTGAATTCCACTTCATTTTCTACAGAAAGAGTGTTTCAGAACTCTCATCAAAATAAGGTTCAACTCTGTTAGTTGAATGCACAGAACAGAAAGAAGTTTCAAAGAATGCTTCTGTGTAGTTTTTATTTGAAGATATTCCTATTTCCGCTGTAGGCCGCTTAGTGCTCCGAATGTCCTCTTGCATTTCGTAACAGAAAGGGTGTTTCAGAACTGCTCAATCAAAAGTAAGGTTCAACTCTGTTAGTTGAATGCATCGAACAGAAAGAAGTTTCACAGATAGCTTCTGTGTAGTTTTTAATTGAATATATTACTTTTTCCATTACAGCCTCTTAGCGCCGTGAATGTCCACTTGCATTTTCTACAGAAAGAGGTTTCGAACTGCTCAATGAAAACTACGGTCATCTCTGCTAGTAGAAGGCACAGAACACAAAGAAGTTTCACAGATTGCTTCTGTGTAGTTTTTGTTTGAAGATATTCCTTTTTCCACTATAGGCCTCTTAGCGAGATGAATGTCCACTTGCATTTTCTACAGAAAGAGTGTTTCTGAACTGCTCAATCAAAATTAAGTTTCAACTGTGTTAGTTGAAAACAGCACAGTAAGAAGTTTCACAGATTGCTTCTGTGAAGTTTTTTTTTGAAGATATTCCTTTTTCCACCATAGGCCTCTTAGCGCCCTGAATGTCCAATTGCATTTTCTACCAGAAATAGTGTTTCAGAACCACTGAATCAAAAGTAAGGTTCAAATCTGTTAGTTGAATGCACAGAACAGAAATAAGTTTCACAGAATGCTTCTGTGTAGTTTTTATTTGAAGATATTCCTTTTCCACTATAGGCCTCTTAGCGAGATGAATGTCCACTTGCATTTTCTAGAGAAAGAGAGTTTCAGAATTGCTCCATCAAAAGTAAGCTTCAAATCTGTTAGTTGAATGCACAGAACAGAAAGAAGTTTCACAGATGCTTCTGTGTAGTTTTTATTTGAAGACATTCTTTTACCGCTATAGGCCTCTTAGCGCCTGAATGTCCACTTGCATTTTCTACAGAAGGAGTGTTTCAGAACTGTTCAATCAAAAGTAAGGTTCAACTCTCTTTGCTGAATGCACAGAACAGAAAGAAGTTTCACAGATTGCTTCTGTGTAGTTTTTATTTTAACATATTCTTTTTCCGCTATAGGCCTCTTAGCGCCCTGAATTTCCACATGCATTTTCTACAGAAAGAGTGTTTCAGAACAGCTCAATCCAAACTAAGGTTCAACTCTGTTAGTTGAATACACAGACCAGTACGAAGTTTCACAGATTGCTTCTGTGTAGTTTTTTATTTGAAGATATTCCTTTTTCCGCTATAGGACTCTTAGCGCTCCTAATGTCCACTTGCATTTTCTACAGAAAGTGTGTTTCAGAACCGCTCAATCAAACGTAAGGTTCAATTCTGTTCGTTGAATGCACAGAACAGAAAGAAGTTTCACAAATAGCTTCTGTGAGTTTTTATTTGAACATATTCATTTTTCCCTATAGGCCCTTAGCGCCCAGAATTTTACTTGCATTTTCTACTGGAAAGAGTGTTTCAGAACTGCTCAATCAAAACTAAGGTTCAACACTTCCGTTAGTTGAGTGCACGGAACAGTAAGAAGTTTCACCGATTCTTTCTGTGTAGTTTTTATTTGAAGATATCTTTTTCCACTAAGGCCTCTTAGTGCCTTAAATGTTCCACTTGCATTTTCTAAGGAAAGAGTGTTTCAGAACTGCTCAAACAAAAGTAAGGTTCAATTCCGTTAGTTGAATGCACACTACAGAAAAGAAGTTACACAGATTGCTTCTGTGTAGTTTTTATTTTAAGATATTTCTTTTTCCACTATAGCCTCTTAGCGCCTGAATGTCCACTTGCATTTTCTACAGAAAGAGTGTTTCAGAACTGCTCAATCAAAACTAAGGTTCAACACAGTTAGTTGAATGCACATAACAGAAAGTAGTTTCAAAGATTGCTTCTGTGTAGTTTTTATTTGAAGATATTTCTTTTTTCCACTATACGCATCTTAGCGCCCTGAATGTCACTTGCAGTTTTCTACAGAAAG